>NC_134402.1:409300179-409455179 GCF_038048845.1 Mixophyes fleayi | reverse complement strand
TGGTAGTTTTTAAGGCCATTATATCTACGTTGCTAATATCCACAGCAACAATAGTTATGCTATTAAATGGAGATTAATCATTTTATGGGAGATCTTAATATGACTGTACAAACACATAGGATACTCTATACAACAGTAAAGGTGCACGTATATGTATATATATATTTTATATATATATATATATATATATATATATATATATATATATAAATGCTATCATGATTATTGAAAATAGTAATAAAAGTCACAAAATTTCACTTACTGTTTAATTAATTTCCTAGAACTTTCATTACTTTGACAAATATGGACTATTCCATCCGTTGTTTACTAACAAATATCCACTTTTCTGCGTGTAAGATTTGCATGACAGGAGGATGGAATACAAGATAATTTAGATTCCGTAATTGTTAACTTTAATAATGCGTTTGCAGCAAGAGTCCAATACGAAGTACTAACACTTCCGTTAATAACTTATTGCCCTAAATAACTCTGTTTTTTGCTCTAAGCCAGGTTCAGAACCCATCAAATCTGCGGTCACCTCATTATGCCTATGTGATTACCAAACAAATTATATATAAGGAAAAGTACACATACTAGCAATTTACATGTGCAGGGAATCGTTTGAAAGGAGTCATTTCTCAGCATTTACTTAAAGATAACCATGTCCATGCTTTGTATAGGAGTAAATATAATCAAATAAACTATTTTGTTGTGCATAGCAATGTGTATTGCATTCAAGCTAAGTGATGTTATTGTGTAAGTACATACTGGCAGACAGATGGACTGGTAAAGGTAATATGTGAATCTTGTGTATAGCAAAGCCCACCTAAAATATATATTGTGTCTCACATTGGAATATACAATAAAACCAGGCCACTGAGCGCCTGGCAAAGGGATTAAAATAACCTAATTGCGTACAAGTCATTAAAATATTATGTGTGCATCACTATTGTGATTTAAATAATGTTTAATCAGCTTTTTTCATATTAATAAATTAAATATAATTGCACATAACATTATATAATATTATATAATTCTTATTACCTGCACAGTTACAATACGTTCTGCTCAAAAAGTTACATGGCAATTTATGCACAATTAGATTGCTATTTAAAAAAAAATGTGAAAGGAAATATACATAAACAGTTGGTGGTTTTTAATAAAATCTAGAATTATTGGGCATGAGTCATTAAGGAGAGCAACGCAAAATCAAAAAATGAGTAACTTTACACCTGGGCAAAACCATGTTGCATTGGGAGGGAGTTCAATTTAAAATGTGGGGACAGATTTATAGTTGGGGTAGGACTTGTTCTAGATCAACTTTAAGTTTCAGTGTGAACATAAAGCTATCAAGTATTTGTGCGCTACATGAAACAACAGTTTTAACCTTACATGCAAAATAATAAACTAATTTGCACCCCTTGCATTGTAACATGGTTTGTCCAGGATTAAAGTTACTCCTTTTGTTTGCCTTACTCTCCTTAATGACTCGGCCCCATAGTATTTTTGTTGTTTGTTGTTTTATAACCATACAGTGAAATAATGCAGTGCATTGAAATAGCTTATATTCATACAAACCAATGCACATGCTGGATTTTAGTTGGCATTATTGGGTACATTAGTTGATGTTAGTTCATGAGACCTTACATTCTAACCACATAGTTAAATGGAGCCAAGAACTGAATATATATATCAGTAGTTTACAGCATATATAGGACATGTGCTTTTATATGGTCAGCAAATGTATAGAGAAACAGCATAATCTACATCAGCAAAAGAAGGGTTCATTACTGGTCCAATGTGGCCAAGGTCGATGATTCAATGCATATAACCCACGTTGCCTGCCCAACAATATGCTCAAGCGACAACAGCACAAGAAAATAAAGTGTACTTACAATCTATTAATCTACATTTACATATGAGAGGTGGCAATGAACGCCGACGTTCCTGCTCTGAAAACAAAACCATTCTCAAGATACATACAATACAATTATATTTATATACCTAGAATTAGTTTTAATTTTTTTTTTTTTTATGTTTGTAGTTTTTAGATTCCTCAAATCATGAGTTCTCTTAATAGAGCCCTGCTGTGTTTTACAGGAAGATTTAAAACTATATAAGTGGTGATGTAGCTGCAAACCGTTCAATGCAGGAAATGTGTGCAAAGAAAACATAACCCCTCCCTATTAATGGAATTAGCTCTTAATTTATTTAACTAAACTAAGATTTGCTAATGTTACAAATGTTAAGTGATGCTGGCTTAAGTTTAGCCACTGGCCATCTCAATGGTATTTCCCTAATGCAGTTTTAGTTTAGTATTGTTACATGCGCTAATTACCAAGTATCTAGGCCCATCTCATATATAATCTCACAATAGGAGTTTTAAGAATAATTTGCTAATGTGAGTTATAAAATACACAGAAATATCCCATTACAGAGCTGTTCATGGAGTGGAAGGAGCCTGTTTCTCACCTGGTAGAACAGTGGGGGGCGAGATAAGGATACATTGCAAACTTTTTTTTAGTAGACAGAATAAAAGATCCTACTAGGAAACCAACTATAGAAACAACCAAGGACAAAATGAAAATACATTAGTAAGGTAAATGTGTGTCCTGTTACTAAAAATACGTTATACTGTCTTCTGTTAGCATTGCCCTTGAAACATTGTAAAGTGCAATAAATCAAATGTCTGGAAATTAAAAGAATTCCAATCAATTATGTGACATATGTTTAGACTTTGATAAGGGTGAGATAGTCAAATGAATATGTCTTACAGTTTAACATTTGCAACATTAATATGGCCTTTTGATTATGTCAACAATTAAAATGCCTACGTGATGCTAATTGGTTTATAATCCTAATTCTACCTTATCATAATTTATATTTATATTTTTTATTTATAATAACAAACAATCCAGCATGTGTTCTAATGTTACACTTACAAAAAAAAAATGAAAAAAATAAATTATATATATATATATATATATATATATATATATATATATACACTGTTCACTCCAGTAATACAATGGTTAAAAAATACAAAACATTCAGTACTATACATGTGCACCGGGAAAAAAGCCTTATGGGGCAGATTCAATTCCCTGCAATGTTCTTTAGAACAACGCGGGGCGTGTATCATTACAGTTACTACGGTAATAGATGCGCATTATTACCGTTAGCACGGTAATTTCAAAGCTGATTTTTGTTCGCAGATCTGTGAGCCGTGATCAAAAATCTGCATTAAAATTATCGTACTAACGTTAATGATACACGTTAAAGAACAACGCAGGGCATTGAATCTGCCCCTAAAAACGGAAAACTGCGCTAGTGTACCGTTAGCATGAGGAATAAGACATGCTGCATTCTAAAATGTAATATAGAATTTTACAACACAATGGTGGGAACAGCACTATTCTTATTTGCGTTACGCTTAACGCTCTTTTCATGTGTTAAAGCCGCAAACCCTGTGGATAGGTGTGAACAAGCCCTTACACTACAAGGTGTGTTAGTGTTTACTTGGACATCCTCTTTTTGTACTTTGCTCTATAATGCTCGATTTCTGCAAATACCCCCTAAGATAGACAGCCCAGAGTAAGAATAACTATTACCCTAAATCAATTTGTCTCAGGGTTACAAAGAATGCTTGGTTTCCGTATGTCATGCAACATTCTATAGATCATCCAACAAACACGATCCCACCCTATTATGTGATCATTCATTGCTTTCTACACCTGCAGCGTTACATAGAAACTGACTGTAACCCAGGAACATGTTGTATGCTTTTGTTTTATGACAATAATGCATATGGGCTTCATTAGATCACCCTTATTAAGTGCGGCAATCACCTCCTCTAATTACCCTGGTCCTTTCTTATTTAGAAGAGGATGCCTGGTATTAAAATGGAGAAGAAGCTATTAATCAAAACCTTTACACCTTCCTTATCGCAGGCGTGATGCTGAGGATTATCATAAATCTACTCTGATACTAACACAAGAATAATGAGTTCAGTAATGATAGCAATGATGATCATAATGATTTTAACCAACAAAGAATAGCTGAGATTTATTGCTAATAATGTGATAGAGGAACCCCTTCATTAAAACCTATAGGTACTCTTCATTATATAGAAGAGGATAAGACAGAATAAAGCCCGAGCATTTATCATCTCACACTGGTATCCGATAAATACTTATTTAGATTTTCCCTAAAGGCCGTGACCCTTGAAAACCAGTTTCTTTTAATGAAAGGTCTATGATATGGCATCACAATAATTACAATAAATGAAGTAAAACAAACATTGCCTCTCCACAGCACTAAAAGAACTGATGCGAATATAAATGAGGTGTTAACGCAAACATAAATTGTAAGTTCCTGTTTTGTTATGTAAATACCGGTGCTCCAAAGCACATTATCAGTAAGTACATTATCTGCAGTTCGTAAATCCAAGGTGCTTTTTAATTCGTTTGTGTAGTGTGTGACAATTAGTTAAATAGTTTCTATTAGAACTATAGCGGTGTAAGCAGAAGGTTTAAATATTCCAATAACTAACTTGCTAATTGACTTCCTCATTAATTAAGTAGCAAAATAATTTGTCGCTGAGGCGCCGAAAACAATAGAGCCGTGGAATTAAGCAGCTAGGTATATGCAAATGTGACTTGACTTCTAACATGTAGTGGACATTTCTAATTAGATACCAAGTTTTTTACACTTGCCTACAACAAAAGTAATACAGAAAACAGCATGAACGCATAATAGTGCTGGTAAGAAAATGGAAACATATAATATATATATGTGTGTGTATATATATATATATATATATATATATATATATATATATACACACAAAAATTATTTAAATAGATGTATACATATAGAAGAATCAACAGTAGTAAAATGTAATAACACAATGAAATGTATTAATATACTAATGTTTATGTATATAATAATAAAAATAATAATAATGATGTATTCTTGCATACTACAAACATGATCTATTGTATACGGTTGTATACTTATATAAATACCACAATGTATATATTTGGGTAAACAGTGAGCGGTTATATATACACACATTTGTTTGTTAAATAGATATATTTAATGTGGTTTTACAGATGTCAACTAATTCATTTTGTAAGACTAGTTGGGAAAGAATATTGACTTTATGGGCACGTAGAAAGGTTTATTTGAAGTGAGTGACAACAGGATAGCTGCCATTTGAGAGGAGTGTCATTCGATTAGCATATAAAGCAGGCCACGTTCCTGGCTCCCTCTCCAGGCTCACAGCTCAGTCCCATCCTGTAGAAAGCATTTCGCCTTATGGCAGATCATTCTCTAAGTGAATAGAGATGAAGGCAGGGATATTAAGAGACTCTATAAAACATCCCGGACACAATTGTGTGATTGATGGAGGACAAAGTAGGAACAGCAGGACACAGGATCCTGGGAGAAGCAACCCTGTCAATTGAAGAAAGCCATCTCTGCAAGCGGCCTCTCCTGGAGGAGTTTGCAGTCTATTTGTATGAGTAATCAGCTGAGCCCCCACTCTGTCAGCAGTGTTTACTCACTGATTTTCTCTACAAGACAGCCATTGACATTGGATGGATGGGGCTAATCTGGTGCAGAACTGGTGGCTTTGCAAAGGCTACAGGTCGGGGATAGAGGCTGCAGGTGCCGGGATCGCCCAGCTAATCTTCAGGCTCCAATCCATCATCCCCCTATTGACAAAAAACAGACAGAGCCAGGCTGGGGCAGGGAAAGACGGGGTGTACACAGGGCGAACACGCCTGGCAGTCCTATGTACAGAAATAAAGAGTGCTGCACAAAAGTACAATAACACATAACAGAAAAAAGTAACAGAAACAGCAATTAAATAATAAATACAAATAATAAATAATAAGATCACACGTAAACAGTCATACTTTTTCTTTTTAATCAGTATCCACAATGACATGCAATATAGATCCTAACCTATTGTAGCTTGTTCAAAGTCAGCATATTGAGTGCCATTAGTTTTTTATGTTATATTTATATAAACATTGCATATATTATATATACCATTATGTATATGATACAAGTAGCAATTCAGCTTGATTTCATATTGTGCCCCTCAAATATATGATAGATGGATAGATAGATAGATCATTATTAAATCGTTTCACTGATAACTTACAGGACACATATTTAAAATATCTACATAATGCAAGTTTGTTTATAATATGACATATATTAATATTACATATAAATAAACCTATCTGCATAAATACGTTTTAATAACTGTGTCTTTAGTCTGAATATGGATTTAAACACAAAGGCATAGAGAAAACACACAGATGCACATTTATCTTTTGCATATGTGTTGTTCTGAAATGTCTAAATTGCTTCAGCAATACAGTGATGGGGAGTCTTATTTAAACTGACATGCCGCCTTTATAGCAATATAATAGGGGTGTGTAGTCTAGTTGTGGATTTACGGCTATATATTTGAAGGGACTTGGACTGTGTGCTGGAAGAAGATGTAAACTGAGAAGAGATGTGATCTCCTGCTGCTGCTGTGGGGCTGGGGAGGAATTGAATAAAATGACAGCCTGAGATTGGAAATGTCTTTCACCTAAACTGTCATATTTCCAACTTTATACTCTGGTGGAAGTGAGTGAGGAGGGGATTGAGAGAGACACACAGCAAACTGGCTGCAAGGGGCTGCTACACTACAAAGGGGTGCCATGATCAGTGCCTGCTGCTGCCCTTCTACCCAGCCAGCCCGTGGTACAGGTCTCCCCATCTCCTTCCTTCAGAAGTCACTAATTGCTCTGCTCCCTTCCTCCACACACCTCCACTAATTTCCCATTTCTTATTCTGCGGGTAGCTGGAAGGCGTCTGAAGGAATACAGCACATTCTCTTAGCTACCGCATGAATATAGTAAGCCATGTCCATCAACTCATCTGTAAGGGTCGTTTGATAAATTAACAGCTGTGCTGTATAATCAGGCATTCGCCACTGAGGCCAATGTGCAGCCCTGCTTAACCAGGTGAGATTTCAGCATCTAATGGGCTGGGAGGTATGACATAGATACTAAATTATCAATTAAACTTCACAGATAGCATTCCATTCCGATTCCAGGTCACAGACAGGTTATTAAGAAAATTGTACTTTGCAGAACATCTAATGGTTCTTTTTTTTAACAATAAAGTCATTTGTTGGAAGAGATCTGAAATACTTTCATTTATTACAGCGTCACTTTTCTTTTGGACACTGGATGATATTTGATTCCGTGTCATATTTGTAAATGTAATAATGTTTATTTAATAAGGCTCGGCCATGTATTCATTAGAGCGACACTTAACTGCGTGATGGGGAGTTTAGGAATATTATAAGCGGTTTGATAAAGACTGAATGTGGAAATTGGGAAATAAATCTGAAATAGAAAAACAAAGTAGCCAGTGTGTCTAACACACCATCCAGTGTCTGCAGAGCTAGTATACAATGTATGCCAGCTAAATATATATTTTAGAACAATTCAGTATATTTTCTACTACAAAAATAAACCTGGCCGGTAGTGGAGAGGAGTTGGGGGTGAGGTGGGGTATTTAGGGGGTCTGGTCGCTGTCTAAGGTTATATTTCCTGGCATAATTACATGAATGCATGAACTGGAAATTGTAATCTTTCACAGACAGAGGCGATAGTAGAACGTAGCTCTATGAAGCACCTTGTGGAACGGGTGTAGCAGTGTGTACAAGCACCACTACATTTCGTTTACTGTCATTTCTACATTCAGATAATGTCTTTGGCTTATGGGAGTCTGCTGTGACATATGTAGAGTTGATCTAACTATAACGCTTGGAAGAAATAAATTGTCTACTCTGCATTCCATAACTTAGGGTTTATTTAACATGTGTATAATATCTGGAAAATCAATCTCTTCTATAGCTGGGTCAATGCTATGAAAGTATAACAAATATCTTACTCATGGAAACTCAATATATATATTTTTTGTTACTACTGATTGCTGAATTACTTATGCCTAAAGTAATATATTTTTCATTATTTTATTTGAAAGGGAAGAAATACACGGCGCTGGCACATTATGAAGAAACATTATTAATAATAATAATAATAAATTATGGGGAGGATTATGGAGTCTGAATAAAAACAACAGATCCTATCGTGACACACAGTTTGGTCTTATATAATAGTCTTTCATTTATACGTAGTTCAGCATAGAGAGGCTGTGGGGAAGGATACAAGGTAATACCAAATAACAGTCATAGTTTTAATCTTTGTGCATATCACATAAGCATTTCAATGTTAAACCTAGAATCATTACAGGAAATGGCATTAGAACCTAAATCGTTAGTTATTAGTCATTGTGGATAATGAACAATAAAGAATGACATGTATCACAGTGTAAGAGACCCATGATAGCTAAGTTAGGTCCAATGATGTCACGAAAAGCTATCTAGAAATTATATTAATAATTCCCAGGCTAACAGCACATTCATTGAGTTTACCGTATAAATTATTATTTTGTTTACCATGTGTTTAATATTTGCGTTAGTGAATATTATGCGATCGTTAATGAACAATGCATACATTGCATCAATTCCTGCACCAGGCCTGTGGAAAGCATCAATGCAGTCTACGTTTCCAAGCGAGAAGGGCTAGTAGGATGCGGCCAGGAAGAAGTTAACTTGCCCAGGCTATGTTTCTATTTTTCCAGCCCTCCTTAGCAGTTTATGTAAAGATCAGTGGTTTCTTTTTGTGCATGTGTGCTGGAGGATCGCATACCCAAGGGGTCCCTGGCTGGATTGTGCACGTTTCTCTTTGCATTAGCAAAGCCCAAAGTCATCCAGTTTGCGCTAATCACCACAATTAGTCCAGAATTATCACCGGACTCTGACAGACGTTCCTTGTAACTCTCTTTTATTTCCAACAGCCCTAATCAGCAGCTCTCATTACAAACGCTGATTAAACTGCAAATTATCCAGCAGTGGCCCTGTTCCCGTCTACCAGCAGCTCGTTCAATATCAATTAAGGCAGCAAGCAGCAAATCTGCAGCCTCTGAGAGCTTCCAACTGCCTGATAGTGGCACTTATTAGTTTGGAAAACTAGGAAAATACTAATAATCAACAACCAAGGGAAAGCAAACCTAACCATAGACATGACTGGGAAAATATACATCCCAACTCCTGCAATGTTCAATTATAAGGAATCCCAGTGGCTGTGGTCCTGACTGATGACAGCCCAGTTACAACAGGGGTCAGGGAGCAGGTAGGAACTAAAACTGTATTAGATAAGCTAATATCTGCAGCTTATTGAAGTCAGTTTGGTTTATAATGAATTGCATTAAGCCATATAAAAAATGTGAAATCTAACATCATTAGGTCGTTCTGGCTTCTTTTCTAATTGACGCCTTTTCTTTTTTTTGACCTCCTCTTCCTCTAAGTGAAACGAGAGCTAATGACAGTTGATTTTATTTATTTATTTTCTCAAATTGCATTTAGATACGCACATGCAGAAGCATTGTCTATTTATTATCCCTGATGAAGCTGGAGAGGGGCAGAGAGGACGGGGCACACAACACAATCAGTTATTCCAACAATTAAATGAAATGCTCAGGTAGACCTGACCAAGCCTCATTGAGGTCAATGGGGAAGGTATTTGTCAGCTACAAAATAGAAAGGGAGGTGTATGAGCGGAAAACATTCCATTGGAATTAAAAGGATTCCGGATGATTGTCTTGTACAGATATTTAAGAATGCAAATATGTCTCAACATGTTTTGGACACAATTAACATATATGTGACCTATGGACATATTTTAGAACTCCAGAGAACAACACTGTCCACTGTCCAGCAAATCATATTTGATTAAGGATGGCGGTGAATGCTAACAGCTACAGCCTCCCACTCCATTTATAACTGCCCATAGCTAGGTGTCTAAAGTGAACCTGTCACCTGCACACAGTGGAGGCGGCCATTTTGTGAGCTCAGTCAGGATCCACGAGAATGCAGGGACTAGAAACCAGTGACATCACAAGTGCTTGACTAAAATGGCAGGGAGTATGTAAAATACTTGTAAATGTAACAATAAAGTTATTGTAATATTAAACACATTTTTTTTTAATATTCCTTGGAGAAGTATATTTGCGCTAGAAGCAGGGGTCAGCCTAATCACTTCGCTGCCTGAGAAAGGAACAAAACAGGTGCCCTTTTTATTCCTTAAATGAATTGTATTAAATATTTGACCTATCATCACTCATATCTCCCTACATTTGAAAAAGAAAAATCAGGACACAATTAAACCCCTACCCAAACCACACCCAGATCTGCCAAGCCACACCCAGAGCCAATAGAACCATGTCCACAGTGTCGCAATGCCACCTCCTTTCTGGTCCGTGAATCAAGAAAGTCCTGCCAAAATATATTGTTGCTACACACATAGTTGTCATTTGTCTTTCATTCCCAGGGACAGTCCTAGATTTTAATGAATTTCTCTGGAAATGTTATCCCTATTTTTCAGTGTTGACTAATTGCACAACAAAATCCCTCTTTTTCTGCATGTTAAATTCTCACCATATATGTTTGTTATCGAGGGTTTAGAAATTATTGTATTGAAAGGAGTATTTGAAATAAAAAAGTGCACTATTATCACATTCAGTGAACATGACATAAAGGGTGTTGTAGAGCTCAAAAAGACTATAGAGACTATAGAGAGCATTGGATGCACTGGTTCAGTAGCAAAATGTCCCTGAAAAATATGCACTACGTATAATGTATAATTATGTAAGAGATGGAGAGCCATATAGCCACTGGGAGACATTTACAAAGCAAAAAATTTAGGAGCAGCTCAGGACAAAAGTTTATTCCCCCCTATGTTATGAGGTGAATGGACTGCTTGTACTTTTCTGGTTTTTAGTTTCCGCACTGTGATTTGCATAGCAAGATGGTGTCTTACTACATGGAAATCATCTGTTGTCAATGATGGGCTAATTGGGGCGTTCCAACTGCCGGTGGTAGTCGTTAACATGAAGATGGAAATTCCGAAACTAGTTACACCGATACGTTAATCGTGACTGACCTTATTTCTGACTATCAGCAAATTACTAAATACTAACATAGAATAATTCCACCAAACACATATACCGACAGTGAGCTTTACGTGACTTGTAAGGGCGATAGTTCCATTCATGCTATTAAGGGGAAAGTCCCCGCCGCTGTATAACGTTTATTCGGAAGGCTTGTACATTATACAATGCCCATGTCTTTGCATTGCCCCCTTAATAGCATGAATGGAACTACTGCCCTTACAAGTCACGTAAAGCTCACTGTCGGTATGTGTGTTTGGCGGAATTATTTTATCTTATGTTAGTATTTCAAGACATCTAATTTGCTGACAGTCGGAAATAAGGTCAGTTGCATATCGGTGTAACTAGTGTCGGAATTTCCGTCTTCGCTATCACATACCCCACTTCAACTACTTACAAGCTAGCCATAATTTTATAACCCTCAATGCCCTAAAGTCACACAAAATATTGTTTGACATTTATATATAATTATTTCATTTATTTAAATCAATGTATTAAAAACAACCTGATCTCAATTACCAGGGACTGTTTCTCTTTTTAATTGTGTACCTAGTATTTAATTTTTAACAGTATTAAATAACCCTAGTCTTGCAACCCTTAAGAAAACCTGGCATCAGGCACAAACAGGAATAGGATGAGGTTTTACAATATACAGAAAACTTCAAGATTCTTACTACAGCTCAAATTTCTTTACTTAGCAAAGGACTTAATTTTGACCCTTCCTCCACTCCTCACGTTTTTTAGTTATTTGTTGTACTAAACATTATTACATGTACTTTATGTTGTAAAAAATATTTAGCATTAAATCAATCAAAAAAAATTAAAGGAGGTGTCTACGCCAATCATACTGGATAAATAGGATGACTTTACTTTAGCCATGTTGAATGAATTATAGGAAGAAAATAAATTACCCTATGAGGAGAAAATTCCCATTTTTTATATTTTAGGCACGATCCTACTCATGTTACGGGCCCTAGCATAGATTGTTTCTACAAACTTACTTTCAATAGTTTCAAAAACTTATGTTCAAAGCCACTCAGGAAACATACTAAACTTCTCTCATTTCTAAATTATCCTCTTATTTTGATTCACATTTACTACCTCTGATGCTTTCTTTGAGGTCATATTTGTTAATGGTGTATCATGGCAAGAAGACTATGCTTCCCTTACTGTGGACGTTCAATCACTATATACAAATATTCCCCATGATTTGGGAATTGACACTGTCAAAAAGGTGTTTAAAAATAAGGATGGCCTCCTTGAAAAACACCAGGGATTTATTATCAATGCAATCAATTTAATTTTAACACATTATTTTTTGTTTGAAGGTACACATTATTTACATGTGATGGGGATGGCCATGGGGACCCAATTCGCCCTGAGCTACACCAACTTTTACATGGATGCGTCCGAGGATCCACGCGTTTTGGGGGGGGAAGAGTTCTGGGAAGATATGGTCCCCTATGGTCATTATGTAGATGAGCTTTTTATGATTTGGGAGGGGAGTGAGCACTCAGCAAATGTTTTTGTATCACGACTTAATGTTAATTCTTAGAATTTCAAATTCACACACACTTTTAGTAGAACCTTCATAGATTTCCTCTGTCTGACACTCATAGTTCAGGGTTCCAAAATTGGCTCTTCCACCTTTAAGAAAAAGGTAGACACTAATAATTTTTGCACTATATCAGTGCCCATTATAAGGTTGATAAAAAACATACTTAAGGGCCAATTGATGCGTTCGAGATGCAATTGCTAGTTCTACACTATGTTTGAACAACAATCTGAAGAAATGATTACTTTCTTTAAAGAAAGGGGCTGGCCGGATCATATCTTAAAATGAGGGTAAAGCAATGGATAAATCCTCACTTTTGTCCATTAAATCGGATACATTTGTAGATAGAGAACAATTTACAGATTTGTCCTTCATCACCAAATTTAATGGGATTTCTCATCAGATTAAGAAAATTATAAATAGGAACTACTCTAATTTAAAACACGATCCTATTCTTCATGTCCCCCCAATTTTGCCGCTCCAAGCCTTGGCTATGAGCGTTGGTAATGGGAACACTTTTTTATATTTTACCACTCTGCATCAGTCCCATACTGTTTATATGTGAATAAAACCTCAGAGACATATTACAAATCATTTATATAATTGATATGAAATGTAAAATATTGGTATTGGCTATACCTTTGAAATATTACATCCATTATCGACCTTCCATGTCCTTGGCCATCTTGCTGACGCAAATGCAGCTTACATGAAAATTCATTAGCCACCCAGTGCTTGTGCCATCAAAAAATTGCACATTCTAACTTTATTACTAATGGTCACACTCTTCGCTGGGACATGTGGGGCAGAATGGGTCATAAGATAATGCCCCCAACCAGTTACCCTTCTCTAAGAGAAGGAGTATCAGCTAGTTTTTCTATGAAATATAGCTTAAGAAAAAAAAAAACAGATCCATTTAATAAAAGTGTTATTACTATTCATGGAGAGGCGAAAGAACCAACAGGATTGCAAAACACACATACATAGACAAATAAGCAAAATATGTGTTGAAGAACATCTTGTGTGGATGGAAGTTTTTTCTGTATGAGGAAGTACAGGTGACAGGCAAAACGGAAATACCTAAATAAACAAGAAATATCAAGAACATTGAGTGCAGGTAGTCCAAGTGTATGGTGGATGCCATAGACTTCTGATACCCTTCAATGAGCAATGTAAGTCTCTCACTACCCAACCACGTAGTGTATTGTACAAATCACCACCTGACTGTGAATGTCTACACATCCTAGTCCTGCTCCATGTAACCACACTGCTAGAGAAATGTACACAATGACTTTATGGGGCTAATTTATTATTGGTTGCAGTTTCCCCCCATTGATTATCATCCCTTAATGCAACAATAAGGGATGATGTACAGCGGGACAGCGCATCCAATAAGAGGCTGCCACAGTGATGACTCACTTCACTAATGACTCTGGGTTCTGACCCGGATACTTTACTGCCAATGCATGACCTTAGAGTCAGATTCGTTATTTAATGGAGGGTAGAGCACAATCTGAGGATCCCTCTCCTGTGATGCTCTCCCCATAGATCAGACAGGTTAGCGTCATATTCTGATGGTGTTAGCCAGCAGGGTCAAGGTCCGAGAAGCTAAACTGCCAGACTAAAATATGCTTAAAACATGCAGAAACAGCCATTTAACGGTTTAAGGCTTGGTAAATTGGCCCATATGTCTCCAAATAACAATAAGACTTAAGAAAGCGCAACTTACTGAGTTATTGTTCCTTCCTAAACCATTCAGCAAAGTTTGTGCTGTGAGGATTATAGATGCTTATGCCGGGTTTCCTCCGGGTGCTCCAGTTTCCTCCCTCACTCTAAAACCATACTAGTATAACGGACTTACCTGATCCCCGCCGCACTTCCGCATCCAGGACCACGTGACCGCACCCGGAGGCGGTGATTTTGAATCCCCTTCAGCATAAAAACCTCACTCTGGCACTCGCTGAGTGTCAGAGCAACACTTACCTGTTCCTGGCTCCTGTTCTTCGTGGATTGCAGTGTCTTCCAGTTTCCAGTGTCTTCCTGAACCGGCTTGTTTGACTCCGCTACCTCCGCTTCACTCCACTGTACTACATCTTGGGGCGAACCTGGGGACCGCGACCTGCGACTCCTGGCAGCGAAGCCCACCCCGCCTTGCGGCGGTTCTTGGTGAACACCGGGGAGATCGTTAGACTCCGCACCTCAGGTAAGCCAGCGCTAATCAAGATTAGTAATATAGTATCCAGAATCTGTTACAACCAGTAGGTTAATTGGCAGCTCCAAAATTGACCCTAGTCTGTTTGTGTATGTGTTAGGAAATTAGACTATAAGCTCCAATGGGTCAGGGACTGACGTGAGTGAGTTCTCTGTACAGCGCTGTGGAATTAGTGGCGCTATATAAATAGATGATGAAATGACAATGATTTATTAGATTTGGTATAAATACAGGCTGTTACATTGTTACATTAATTAAGGTGTACAAAATATTACCAACACATGCAACATTCTAAAAGTATGCTCAAATCTGCAAAAGTTTTCATAGGAGTATAGTACATTTTATAGTAGCAGGTTTCAATTTCCTTTACATTTTATGGATAACTTTGAGTCGTCAATTAATATCTTTCATAGATATCAATACCAACAAGGAATGTGTCATTAAATATAAAGATGGGAAGCATTGAAATAAAATGGCATATATAAAAACGTAGCTAACTTCAATTAGGAGTTATTTACTCAATGTAATAAAAATATATGAATTGAAGATGGTTCCCCTCTAAGTGACATTAAAAGTCAAAACAACATTACAAAAATGTACGTCTACAATACTAACAACTATCTGATTAAATTAATAGTCCTCAACGCCTACGTATGTTTCACAAAATGTGTCTAGTGTGGAGTACAATTACATTTATATGACCATAAGCACCTCTATGTATTAGAGTTTCCTTAAGCTATGAGGTGACAGAATGTTGCATAATTTAATTTTAAAGAAGTTAATAGACTTTCTTAATAACATTGTATAGACATATTCGTTTGGAAGCAATGGCAATTAGTTGTGTCTCTAATAGCCCTTACAGAATCAATATAAGAGTGTGAGAATGCCTGATTGACATTGAATAGTTCTCACCAAACCTCAAATACTCAGAGTTCAGCAAAACACAACGCAGCAGAGGTGTCTCTTACATTTTTGCCATTAAAATTTGCTTCACTGTTCAAATAATACAAAGAGCAAAACACTGACTAAAGCAATACTCCTAAAAGGAAACATTGACGTTCATTATCTGCATAGAAAATGTCTTTTTATAATAACATATCACTTCTGTCTGAATTCTTTTTTTTTTTTAAAGCTCTATATACACTTAAGCCAAAAGTCTTACTTCAGGCATATTTTTATTCCAGTATTTATATTAAAAAATATTCATAGTAGGTTAATTTAAACTAATTTTAACTATTTCACTAAATCTAAGCTAGATGATAAATAGATGATATATTTTTTCATTTTTACAAATTGCTGTATGTAATAATATTTTTTTTCCTTTTTTCTAATGTGTCTGAATCATGATGCCCACACCACCATCTTGAATTGATAATCAAATATAATATTCATCAATTTTAACCACCCTGCAATTTCTATCCAGCCCCTTCCTGTAATATGCAAGAGGGTCTTTACAAGAGAAACTCCAACCTGACTGGACTCCACTCCCAACTGAGGCATGGAATTCCATGGAAGTGTGATACAGCTGGCGGAGCGATCAGACTTTAATACTGTGGTTTCCAAACGTTTTCAGTTCCCGGCACCCTTAGAGTCTCCATAATTTTTTCAAGGCACCCCTCCAAAATAATTACCATGCAGTCCTGTTTTTTAAGTATTTGAGTCAAAATAACGTAATAAGTATTTAGGTCAGGACAGAAATACTAAGGGAAAAGAATATTTTTATATATTTTTTCAATTATATTTCTGTCAAAGAATAATTTACAACTAATATTAAGAGGAATAAGATCAAACAAAATAAAACAACAACATGTACAAAAATCATCACACTGTGCCACTTCACCTTTACACTGTGCCCCTTCATCCACACACACTGTCTGGCCTTCTTCATCCACACACTGTCTGCCCCTCCTTCATTCTTTTCCCCCTCCATTGCTGTTTCCTTTCACCTTCCCCTCTGTTTCAATACTTACCATACCTGGCCTTCTTTCTTCTATTTCTTCCGTCTTCTCTTCTATCTTCTTACCAATGCGTCAACGCCCGGGAAACCAGCATCGTTCTCTCTCCTGTCTCTTCTCACTGAATATGTCGGCGTGATGACGTCATGCCCGACATTTAGTGAGAAGCGAAGAAGGAGGAGGATGCTTGGCCCTGGGCACCACCGGATTGGTAAGTTGTTTTTTGGGGTTTTTTTGTCCCCTGGCCACGGCACCCTTGGGAGCCGCGGTGCGCACTTTGGGAACCGCTGCTTTAATACATTAATTTAAGGACACACTAGAGAAAAAGGTGGCCAGTAAAAACTATTGGATCCATTAAATACTAAATTTTAACATTGAACTATATATTGAAATATTTTCAAAGGTTAATATTGAACAAAAAACAGATCCCTAAAGACACAATGAAAACATCTGTCAGCTATGGCACCTGACTCTAACCTTGAATAGCTGCAATAATATCAACTAAATAACATTAAAATATAATACATCAGTAGTTACTAATCAATAGTAATCTATTGCATGAAATAAAATTGTTAAAAAAATCTTTAAACCAATGCAAGTCAAATAAATAAAAAAAATCTCATTTACGGTAACAAAAATAAATCCTGAAATATGATGACATACTGCAGCCTTCTATCCAGTGCACATCTACTCTATAGACAATATTGGATAGTTACAAAAATATGGTGCGGCAAATATAAACAATATTCCCAATAAATAAAATAATAATAAAAATTAAATTGACATATTGAGTCCTTAACAGTCTCCCAGCTATAGCAGAATGAAGTTGAGATAATAATCATGACAATGCCATTGCATGGATGAGTGATTTAGAAGAGGATGGGTCAAGAAAGTGACAGATGTTGCCTGTGTCATGGAGATGAGTTGCCGTCTAATCGGACCTCACTTGTGTCGAAAGAGATCATTCAGCAGTAAATGAAAACAGAAAAGAGTGCTTTTGCTATATTTTCCCAGTGACTTTTTTTATAATTTCTTAATTAGAATACATACATTTGAATACATATTGTCTACAGCTTTCAGCGAGTCCTCTAAAGCTCTCTGATAGGTATCCCTTTAGCATAAAGATTTCTTAATGTCTCTAGTAATGAGTGTGTGTTTATGACACTCCACCTAAATGAACTTGTACTGTGTACATATTTAGCAAACAGGGACATGGGAATGACAAGGATCAACTTAGAATGACAGCAGCCAGGACTGCCGAGGTGTCTCCAGTCATGGCTCAGTTTCAAAAGAAATTAATCTAAAATACATGATAGCCTTTCTGAAATGTTTATGACTGATAGGTTATTTATATACATGCTGGAGCAACTCCTTTCTAGTGTTAGCAATGCAGGCTTTCCAGATTCAGCTCTGGACAAGCTCTATTAGCTTAGTTTCAGTTCCAGACTGGCTCCAGAGTCAAGACAAATTCTCAGCTCCAGGAACCCCTAATCCAGCTCCAGAGCTGCTTCACGAACTGCAGCAGGGGGCATGGTCATGCTACACAGGGGCATGGCCACAACACGCAATGCCCAAATGTCCTGATCTGCGGAATGGTGAGGTAGTCGCCTCAAACCGGGACAGTTGGGAGCTATGCATTCATATTTATTTTAGGCCTGATGTCCATATTAAGTAATTGTATTATATATGATGGAACTGTCTAACCCAGTGATGGGCAAACTTTTTCAGCAGCGGGCCAAATAAAAAGAAAAACTTTAGGGGGGCCATTATAATTTATTAAAAAACTCAAATATCGAAATATATAATACAAATTTTTTGAATGGGAGGGGAGGATGTTATATAGCAGTGTAACCTCTATAAGTGCAGCGATCGTACAGACACAGCACTTATTTCAGCAGGTTGTTGCAGATCCGTCTTTCTGGTGAGCCACTAACTGACAACACAGCAGCCAATCGAAATCCGCCTTAGTATATGGCGCAGCCCATCTCTTCTCACATGACTTTCAGCCATTAGGGGGCGGGCAGGTGTTTGAGTGATTGACATACGAAGAGTCCTTTTAGGAAGGAGGATGGAGTGTAATGGAGGAAATAGCTGGGAAGGCATAAAAATGAAGGTTCTGACACACAGGGTCGGCCCTAATAATTTTATGCATATTTTAATGGCATTTTTTACAATTTTGGCTGGCCGTATAGAACCTCTAAGTGGGCCGGATCTGGCCCGCGGGCCGTAGTTTGCCCATCACTGGTCTAACCAATATGTTAATATTATATAATTATTAGTTAAATGTTACATTTCATTTCAAAATTTGGTAGCAGAAAGAGGAGCAGTTACAGAAGCCAAGCTCCAGTTCCAAGCTCCTAAGCCTATATTTCTGCCTCGCTCTATGACTAGTATGCCATCTCACCGTCCTGGATCATAGTTCACAAAATAAATAAATAAATAGCTTGCTGTGGACTTGTAGCACTGGCCATCACTGCTCACTTTTATAAATCTATATATCTATCTGGCTGCAATAACTACACTACTGAAGTTGTAAAAGCACATGGGTAAAGAGCGCCTGTTTGCCACTATCCTTTAGGGTATATCAACATACACACATTAAAATGGTGATACAAACTTCAAAATTCAATATTTATTACAATTATGTCCTTTCAATAAAGTTTTCTAGCACAGCCTGAGCAACATATGTAAATACTATTATCTTTATTGCGGTAAAAAAAATGATATTATTATGGTACAAGGCTTTCCCTATGGATAAAATATTTTTAAACACATATATATGAACAGATGTATAAGTGAATGAATATCTATAATATAAATGCCTAGTGGCGTGTGTTAGTCTGTCTGTGTGTGTGTGTGTGTGTGTGTGTGTGTGTGTGTGTGTGTAAAAAATAAAACCAAGCTGCAGTGCCACCTGCTGGGCGGAGTTATACACTGACCTACTAAATTCTTAGTGTGTGTGGGAAAAAAAATTCAGAAAGGGCTGAAATTTGGTATACTAAGATGTTTTTAATTTGTTAAATTAATTTGTTAATTGTTAAAAGTGTTTATAAAGATTTAAAAAATATATATATATATTTCTTGAAGGAGAAGTGACAGTTGGGAGTGGTTGGTGGTTGCCGGGGGTGACAGTTGGGAGTGGTTGGTGGTTGCCGGGGGTGACAGTGGGGAGTGGTTGGTGGTTGCCGGGGGTGACAGAGTGAGAGGAGTGTGATACTCAGGACCGCTGAGAGAGATCCCTGTGTCTGGATAGATATCTGGATAGATGTGGCGATGAAAATGAAGGATGAGGTGATGGAGAAGAATGATGAGGTGGTGACATGTGGACAAAACCACGTTAAAAAAGGGCGCTTACGTCGGGAAGTAACGCTCTTGCCCTGAGGAGGCCTGGGCTAGGCCCAAATGCATGACAAGAACCTTTTTAACACCTTAAGTAGCTTGATTTGACTAGAATGCATGAGTATCATGCACAGGTTAACTTATATATATATATATATATATATATATATATATATATATATATAAATAAGTGGAATAAATGGAACCTGTTTTATGTTAAGGAAAATGTATTTCAACTGTGAAAAATTGTCCTAACATGTAATATTAGATCACATATTAATAACTGTCCAATGTTTGTCGAGTTTCTAGCCCCAAGGATGTACATATCACAGCACTGTAATACAATTAGAGGAGAAGTAATAGGCTAAAGAGGAACTGCAAACACAAAATTATATGAATAGTTAATGGAATCAGCACGCTAATGATGAGTATACATGGTTACCACTAATATAGGCATACATACATTCAGTAAATGTCTCACTCCTGGGATCTACTTAGAATTACTATATTTACCTCAATAATAAATCCTATACTGGGGCATTCATCATAACTACCAAATGAAAAACTGATTAGAAGACTAAATATTATATTTCAGCAAAGGTTTTTTTGGTGAGCATGAACTAAATATTCAAAATATTTAGTGTGTTTTGGTGTTTCTGTTATATAATGTATCATGAAATACATTTCATACACCTGTATGTGATTTATTTTCTGTGTAAATTTCCTTCCCCAAATACTAATGGATGATGTCATTGGAAGGTTATCATCTTTACAACGTCCAGTGTCACATCTCCTCCTCCTATTTCCCTTAAGGTTGATAGTGTCACCCTCTCTCCTGTTGCCAACATGTGCTGCTCGTTATCTCCCACCTTGCTTATTGCAATCTTCTCCTCCCTGACCTGCCTATTAAATGTCTGTCCCCCCCAGGGGCGCACGCAAGATTGTCATTCCCCCCCCCTGACCCTCCCAAAAAAACACATGCGCAGCAGCTCCGTATCGGCAGCGCTGTCCTATACAACAGCCGCGGCACTGTCAAAGAAGCGTCCGCGGCGGTGCTGTATACAAATCAGCACTGCCGCGGACGCTTCTTTGACAGCGCCGCGGCTGCTGTATAGGACAGTGCCGCTATGGTGGCCACTTAGTTAGCGCAGGGGGGGGGGGTTTCTGGAGACTCAGAAACCTCCCCTGCGTGCGCCACTGCCCCCTGAAATCTGTACTGTATGGGGCATTGCAACTTATCATCTTCTCCTGCCATTCCTCTTCGACAAAGCCCTCCATTGGCTCCCCATACCCTCCAGAATACAATTCAAGCTTACCCTCACCTATAATGCCCTCTTTAATACCTCCCCGTCCTACATCTCAGACCTTGTCAAATAATACTACCCTGCTTGCTCATTACATTCTGTAAACCTCTCCTTAAGAAATTCACCCGCTCTGCTCCCCACATTTGGAATACGCTGCCCCACCCAATCACACTCTTCACCAACTTGAAATTTTTTCCTGTCCCATCCTAATACAATTCCCTCCTAATGCTACACCTTCCCCTCCACCCCTATTATCTCCATCTGATTCCCCGCTCCATCCTAAACAACTCCCTCCTTTCGCTCCACCTACCTCTTCATTTACGTATCTACTCCTCTTGTATCTTAACTCTCACAAATTTGGTCTACTCTACCTCCCATCTCCTCAACCTCTTTGTAAGGTTTCCTTTGTACTAGTTGTGTCTTTTTATGTAGTTGCTTTCTCTATTATTTCTTCTTGTAATTATTTTTACTGATTCTATTGTTTCTCTGAAAGAGCTGCAGGGTTTCTGCTTTGATTTGGTATATTTATATGGGACCCAAATAGCGGTCTGCACCCACCATTTGAATTATTGCTTTATTGGTTCACTGCTAGCACCGTAGGTAAATTCCCTAGGGAATTTAGTTCCGGTATTTCTATTGTTTCTCTTGCCTCTTACTTATCTGTATTTTGGACTGTTTGTTTTTTTTGACTGTGCAGCGGTGCAGATTCTGTTATAAATATACTAAGATAAAGATAATGATGCTGATACATGAATAAAAGTGGTTTTAGTGCTTGAACTCTTTTTTTACCTACATAAACCGGAAGCAAGTGTTGGAGAAGATAACTGATGAATCCTTGTTACGGACACATCAATTTGCTAGCTTTAAGGTTGGACGCATCTTGAGATGCGTGCAACTAAAACTACAAATGTAAAAGCCCAAAGCATTTCTCCTCATACGCAAACAGAGCATCTTTATATTCAAAACTAAATCAGGCCCCTTATGTTTTAAATAGCGTTTAGTTTGTGTTTTATTTTTCAGAATTTCAGGCCTATATAAGCAGCTTCCTGCAAACAGCACTTTTGCCAGTATATAGAGCTTGTTTCTGTGGGCCAGCACTCCTGGTGTATCCTGTACTTATGTGAGGACACCACCCTTAGCTGGGATGGCAGTTACCCTCTGTGGGATTCAACTAACTCTGGTAGACCAGAGTATATAAAAAATAAGGCTTTATTATGACAGCACAACACCACAAGACGTTCACAAGATACCGGGTAATGGTAGCATGTATCCTCCAGCAGCCTCTTACAGTCAGCACTCCAATGTAATAATCTTAGTCTCTTTCAGAGTCTTATCCTCCCGCAATATTACCACTACCTTGCAGCTAGACAGTTACTGTCGCCCAGCTTGGGAAACTGGCTCACACAGACCCTGTCCTGGTAGGGTTTCCTCCAGCGGCACCACAATGCTTGGCTCAGAATCCTTTTCACTGATGTCCTGTACACCAGGATCCTCCAAACTAGAATAGCTCTCTTGGCATTCTGCTCTCCCTGTATTCTTGGGTGTATTCACAGGGAGTAGGGTCAAGTGTCTCAATCCTCCCCCTTACGGCGGGAGTTTATCAGTGGACACTTTAACTGTTAAGCATACAGACTTTGTTACCTTGATTATACAATGGAATGGCTTGACTTAATTAGATATTTGGCTGGATGCACTAAACAAAGGGTTACATCAGGGAATGACACTTCACGCTTGCGTGAAACAACAAGACATTTGACACATTGTATCTGCAACATTACACAATCTGAGTCTGTGATACATTTTGATACAATAACATTAATATTGATACATATTAATACATCTCCCAATGCTATTCAGCCAGAATTGTGGAGGCACATTGCATATCATCTAGAAGTCCTAACCTAATTACCTCTCAGAGTACCTGTTGACCTAGCTAATTAATATGGGCTGCCAGCTAGCTATATCAAGTTACTCAGACATTGTTCTGATTACAAACTAGGTCTACGCCACAACTAACAACAATGGACATTTGAGACAAATGGTAATTACCTTAGCTAACACAAGCAAAATGACTTCTGCTGTCCTGTTATTTTCACACAAAAGGCAATATTCTTTCTATTTCTAATACATACAATAATGCAGGTAATAGCAAGGGCAAAATGTACCTAATAACATAAAATAATAATACACATAATACACTGATGCTCTGGTGTATATACATAGACTGAGCCAAGGATTAAAAACATTAAACTGTGAGAAATGGGTGATGAATAAAAAGATTTTAGTCCTGTTTCGTGACAACTCACTTTGCTGATTTCTTATGTTTGACCCCGGGCTTTAAGATGGCTTCTTCTCTGGTTCCTGACTCCTGGGTCTCGTACAACTAGATGTCTGGACCTGACCGTTGGCTCTTGGGCGCCTATCAACTCTGGCTCTGGACACCTGGCAATTCTCTGGACTTGCTAGTAATTGACCCCCCAGAACCCAACCGCTGTACATAAAGGTACACAACACCTTTGACTATTACTGCCATTGGAATCCACGAAACAGTATAAGCCATATTAAGACCATAATTCATGACACCAAGTACAATATGCTGAACCATCTGGTGTCAAAACTAATAAACAAAGCCATATCTGGTACAAAGTCTAATATGTAGAGTCATATCTGGTGTCAAGTTTAATATGAAATGCCATATCCTGTTTCAAGGCCAAAATGGAGAGACATATCTGATGCCATGCCATGGCTAATATACAGAGCCATATACAGTGCCAAGTCTCATATGCAGAGATATATGTGGTGAAAAGTATAGATACTAATTAATCCCCTTCACACACTGAAAGTATTACACCCTACTGCTAAGTCCTACGCAGTTGATCTAGCAGCCTATTGGCTGATAGTGCTGTTTTCTCTGCCACACGAACAAGTTGCAAACAGAAAAAAATGTTTTTTCTATAATATAGGAAAGGGAAAGGGAAGAATATTGTAAGGGAGGTTAAGCTAAGAAATTCCTTACCATGTGAAGTGCCTAGTAGAGGACATAATGCTGGTGATTGATCCAGGAAATTAATCCGGTTGCCGTTTTTAGGGTCAGGAAGCAGTGGCGCATGCAGAGGGGATTTTTGAGTCTCTAGAAACCCCCCCCCTGCGCTAACTAAGTGGCCACTGTCCTATACAGCAGCCGCGGCGCTGTCAAAGAAGCGTCCGTGGCGGTACTGTATTGTATACAGCACCGCCGCAGACGCTTCTTAGACAGCGCCGCGGCTGCTGTATAGGACAGCGCTGGCGAAACGGAGCTGCTGTGCATGCGCCTGCGGGCGCATACGCAGCAGCTCTCTCGTGGGTTTTTTTTGGGGGTTTTTTCCGCGCGGCGGGGAGAAACCCCCCTTCTCCCCGACAATCCTCCGTGCGCCCCTGGGAAGGAATGTTTCCTACGCCTGCACTGGGGCTTTTACTTTAATGAACTGTAATTTTGTTGAATCAAAGGAGTGTAAAGGTTGAACTTTATGGACCAGTGTTTTTATACCTCTGGTTTTGTAGTAGCCACTATATATTTACACTTCTATTATGTACATGTCAATCACATATACTTTACATACATCTCATTGACATTACTAACATATGACATACTGTACATAGCAATCACACATTACATTTACAATATCAAAAACATCAAATACACATTAATCACATATAAATTACATACATGAAAATAACATGTCAACCAAATACACATCCATCACAATGTCAAATGCACATAAACATTTTCCCACAAAATTGCAAAACATCTGAATATTGTACTATTTACCATTCCAGTGTTGCTCTATCCCTATTTTCCTGCAGAGATGTCATATGAGTAACGTCTCATTGTGGCACTAATATTGAGTATACTGTTCCCAACTAATGCAACGCCTTCAAAGACTGGAGGCAATAGGTGTCTCAGCCAGGACTTCTTGGAGTCACAGGTCTGGTCGAAAGTGTGATTGATGCCACTGATATTGCAGCAACACTAGTATTTATAAATAAAATACTGCTAAGAGTGCTCATACATGAGCTGGTCCGCTAGTCCCCAATGCAGAGCGGCCTGATCTGTTACCTCTGGCCAAACAAATGCACAGTGATTGTGACACCATTAGCTCGTTAACACAATGATGCATACATCATCTTGAGCAGTAGCATTAGTGTCCACATACATATCTAATCTGTAGATGAACCTGGCCAAAGTATGTGGCTGAATGGCTTGTGGGGACACAATTTCTCTATCCATATGTCCAATGGTCGCTTTTTATTTTGCCACCCTCGTTTATCAACACGCAGTGGTGGAAGTAGAGGTGTATATGGGGGTATGTCATACCACCATTCTCCCACTGCCTTCATAGTAAACTATCAAAATCCATTCACTTACATTCCACTTCGACCGCCATCAACCCGTAAATTTGAATGCTACCTTCTTTATTTTATCAACCTTGGCAGAACACCAGGCAGGTTCAGAAGGCTGAGCAGTAAACTTATCTCTAGCACCTCTTCACTTCCAGCATCTTATGTATTAATATAATCTATGCTGCAGAGTAACCTGCTGCCTTTATTAACTTCAGTCTCACAATGAAATAAACTTCAGAAAAAAAAAGATTAAAACGATACCTGCTCATTAAAATGTTCAATTATTTAAATGATGTCACCATATTATACAACTAGAAAACAAATATAATCAAAATTGGTTACTTCTATGTAATAAAAGGGTACTAGAGAGCTGAAGAGCTCACGGTCAGACAGCTGCAATTAAAGCCAACATTCACATTTTAAATGGAAAAAAAACCCAGAGGAAATACAGCTTTGATGTTGTACCTCATATAGTTACATAATCATTAGATTGACAAAAGACCATAAAGCAGTAACACTTCTCATTAAGGTTCTCCTCTCACTTCAATCAGAAAGTCTTTATTCAAATGCTATTCAATCATTTTTATGCCTGTTGCATCAAATTCAATAGCATAAAGCAAACTTTTAGGGACTCTCATATATGTAATTAGCCTTCATCTGGTACATGCAACATAATGCACTATGGGGGACACTTACAAATCTGCAGTGCGTACACCAATAAGTCTCGTTGTTATGTCGAGAAGATATTTGGAGACAATGAACCTAATTTTACAGAACATTGTATGGTAAAATGTGGGAGGAGCAAATTTTGTATGTACTGATGGGTGGAACAAGGCAGAAGGAGGCTGTTTGGGACAGACGAAGTGATGTGCCAGACTAGGTTCCTGATCTGCTAATATTAGATGATTACAGCATAAGTAAATGATCAGGAAGTAGTGGATGAGGCGCCAAATACTGGACTCCGGAACCAGGCTTAGCAGCCCCCTATCTTTTAGAGCAGAACATGTTCACTGGTACTTAGTTGCCCAGAGGTCTCGCACATGCAGTAGTAGCAGCTTGGAAAGTGCTGGTGCAGAAATATGAGAGACAAAGGGCAGCAACTGAAATAAAACTGGTCCAGGTGCAGGGAGGAAAAACATATACTAAAGGCTGTGCACTATGAAATAATAGTACAGGACACTACAAAGGTCAGGATAAACAAATGTCCAGGCAGAGGTAAGAGCAGGCGATAAACAATACAGTAGTCTGGGTCCAGGCAAAGGTCAGGGCAGGCAGTAAACAATAGTTGTTTGGATCCAACCAAGATCAGGGCAGGTGGCTAGCAACAGAATGTTCAGGATCCAAGCCAAGGTCAGGGAAGAGCCTAATAATAGAATGATTGGGACCAAGCAGAAGTCAGAGCAACCAGAAGGCAGATTGGTCTAAGAGCCAGGAATAAAGAACAACGAAGAGCTCCAACACAGTACACTGCACCTAACACAGACAATGAAGTGAACAACTGCCTGCAAAAATATAGGTGCAGGCAGCCAATCGGAGTGTTCAATAGGACCCGAGCACCCGCAGCTGGAATAGCTTTAGAGCAATCACTTGATCATTCATTCAGACTACCAGCCAAGGCTCTCAGAAGTGCCCTTAGTAATCAATCTGACACTGGGGACGGGGGGCAGAACACCTTGTGGTGGTGCGTTTCTGCATAGCGGAGAGTGTATATATTTGAAGATTTGAAACAAATGCAATCCTGATATGACTTTACTTTCTGGATCAAAATGAAATATAAATGAGGATTAAAAGAGCTGTATGGTGGGTAAAAAACTGTAAAAAGTTTACAGTAATGAGGGAGCATAATTGGCCGAATTGGGAAAACATTTCAGGGACACCTCTTTGATGTGAAATCAGAGCAATGATTAGACATGGGTAGTGTCGCAATATGGCGTGTGTAAGGTAAAGTGTGGGTGTGTGGCTATGGAAATTAGCAGGTGTGGCCAAACATGTAATAGAGCAGAAAACACAAATCCCTTTTGTATTTCATACCTAATGTTGTGAATTAGACTGTAAGGGGGGTATTCAATTGTTAGCGAGATCCCCGGAAAACGAGCGCTCGAAAAATATTAGCGTTAATACGGTAATTACTCGCTGAATTTCAGCGAGTAAACTACCGTATTAACAGTATTTACGTGCATATTACCGTATTAACGGTAATATTTTTCGAGGGCTCGTTTTTCCAGGGATCTCGCTAACAATTGAATACCCCCCTAAGTGTTATATTACATTTCTCTTTATAAAATCTATTTTACTTTAAGACAGCTGATCCTGTGTGTCTCCATTAATGCTGTAAGGGATATCTTATACTACATGTCGAACGTCTTGTCTATTTACACAGGAAGCGTATTAATCTGCATGTCAAGATGGCAACACCTGTGGCGGATACAATGTGTATCTTCTGATTGGTGGAGCTGGGTGGATCAGAGCATTCCTTTCTAAATGTAGGTGCAATCTTGATCTTTGTATTACACTCGCAAGTACAAATGAAACGTTTTTTATGACATTGGCATTCTAGTATCTCAATTGTAATAAATTCATATGCTCTTTTCTTAGCTAAAGGGTTTATTCAACTCTCATTTAATAACTATAGCCACATAGTGGTGATGGTGTTTGCAAAGGGTTCATTTTTGATGCAGCAGCTAAAAGGGATATTTCAGTCTGTCCAGTTCTTTTCATAAGTTTTCATTTATTTAACAACATTCGGAAAGAAAATACAAGTATAAAACATTCAGGTTTAGATGACCAAAAATAATCCAAAATTTTACAACAATTTCAAAGCAGTTCAAGAAAACATGGTATTTAAACCTGGAAGGAGATGGCTGGGATGCCAGTCCCATGGTTGGCTACCTTGGGCTGGGTCACTGGGCTACCTACATTATTTTTCCTTTAAAATAATCCAATCAGGCTCCCGAACCGAGTCTCACCCCCAGGCTAAGATTTGCCATGCAGCTCCTAAAACTTGGTTAAGGGGTAGAAATTGGGATAGAGGGGAAAATGTGTTTGTGGGGGTGGGGGAAAGGTCGCCACCTTGGTGCCCATATATATATACATGGTGTGAAACATGAAGCAAAAGGTCGTATGGTCTGGGCCATGTGTCAAACTTAGTTGGGGAAGAGTAGCTAAGTGGAGAAATTCTTTGTTTACATCAGGATGTTAGGGTGGGCTGAGTGGCCTTGGAAGAAGAGCCACAGGATCCAAGTTTGAGTCTTGCAGTAACAAGTAATTTTTCCATGAGTGCTATTATCCAAACGTAGGACTTAAGAGAAAAAAACGTGGGGGGATGAAGGTGGGGGTGTTACGCTGTTTCCATACCTTAGCAACGTGGCACTTGACTTCTGCCAAGATGTGGGAAGCTAGTTTAGCAGAGTGCCTGTCAGCTTCTTTTAGTGGGTAGCAAAGAAAGAAGGGATCTGTAACAACAGGACAAGAGAAGAGCGAGTCCAAAAGATCCCAAAATTTATCCCAATAAGCTGATAATGATCTACTAATGTTAATTATTAAAGTATTATCAGGCATCAATTATGATTTTCAGTGCAGAATAACATATTAATGAAAACACGCCACAAGATGTACCTTAGAGTATGTTTAATCCATGTTCCTAGTGTGAACAATGCAATACATTAGATCAATTAAGACAACTTTCAATTGTAACTGTTTAAAAAGAGGCCTGGGTCCTATCCGCGTGTCTCACACATGATTTCTTGCTTATAATTTACATTTTTTGAAAGTAATGTTAAGATACTAAAGTACTATTTAACTATCTTCATTTTAGAATAGCCCTTCATAGTAATTTAAAAGCTCAAGAGCCAAGTTTTTAATGACAGTAAGTGCGAGGCAAATGTCATGGGTATAGTCAAAAAATTAGAATCAGAATTGTTTAATAAGCTCGTGCTGTGATCTTAGAAGCTGAACTCACCTACAAAAGTGCAGGTCAATTAAAGCAGCTGCTCATTTATACTAATTTTTTACTGTTTCTGTTACAGATACATGGAGTTTAAACCAGTAATAAGGTCAACCCAAGAGAAATTTCAGCTACAGAAAAGAGTATCTACATTGTAACTCAATGGGCACCATATAGCGGCAGACTAAATTCCTCAGTATAAAGTTTTCTTCCAGCACCCTCATACCGTAATGTCCTACACCAACTAGGGGCTTCATTCAGAGTTAGGAGAAAATTCAATTAAAGGGTACAAATTTGTACCTAGACAAACCATGTGGTCAAGCATGGGGTGCAATATATATATTTTTTCCATGTAGGGAAAATACATTGCTGTTTAGAGTTGAGCTAGGATGCGTCCTTTCTCCCAACTCTAAACCTGTTTGTACAATTTAAATTTACCCAAACCCCCCCCAAGCACAACATTGTTTTGCCAAGGTGCAAAATTATTATTAGATAGATCTACTTCAAACTCTAAATCAGACCCAGTATGTGTAATGGATAATTTTGTAATTGGCTTAGGGCAGAATTAAACGTGAACAACTGCAATACAATGTAAAATAGTGGTTAAAGCTAGGCAAATACATTATTGACTATTTAATTAACCAATCATAACAGTAGTTTCCAGTTACACAAACTACAGTTCCTTTTCTACACTGAATTAACTCTTGGGGTAGATTTAGTAAACCTCCTAAAAATTAAAAATGGCTGTGTTACCCGTAGCAACCAATCAGATTGTTACTATCATTTATCTAGTATATTCTAGACAATGATAGATAGAATCTGATTGGTTGCTATGGGAAACACCTCCACTTGGCCAGGTCTGATGATGTCATCACACTTGGCCAGCCTGCATGTGGGTTATTGTGCTATCTAGCAAACTGGTGCAAGTGCAGTGCACCCGCCACAATACAGGATTCTAGAGGATTCTCTTGTGACTGACCACACAGAGGCATGTGTTCTATTGTGGTAGCTGAGACCATGTTAATGTACTGGCAGCATATACTTATCATGCAGTGCTATAGGTAGCTGAGACCACGGTCATGTACTGGCTGCATGTACTAATCATGCAGTGCTATAGGTAACTGAGATTGCGGTAATGTACTGGCAGCATGTGCTCATCATGCAGTGCTATAGGTAACAGACCATGGTAATGTACTGGCAGCATGTGCTCATCATGTAGTGCTGTAGGTAGCTGAGACAGCGGTAATGTACTGGCAGGAGTTCTTATTATACTGGGGTATTAGTAGATGGGATTACTCCGTCCCTTGTCCTTCACTAAAATAAGCCAAGTGCAAAACAGCAAAAAGTTCATATACAAGCTCAACCTACTTGGCCTCTTTATGGACATATGAAGATATGACCTTATCAAAATGGATAGGTAAAATGTATATAGGAGCCATTTGTCAGTGACCTAATTTTGAATGACATGTTGTTTGGTTACCATTGAATTGGAAAACAATAGGTTACACCTTCAGTGATTACTATGTAGATCATATAATTTAATATGCAACCTTTCAGGCACTGGGATATCCACATGCAGTCATGGGCAATACTTCATAGCTACTACTACTCGTGCTCCAGAAAAAGTATGTATCAATATAGATAAACTGTGGAATACCTGAATAACAATAACAAAAACATAAAATTCACATCGCAAACCAGCAAAGAACAGATATAATTTCTGTATTTAGACATCTCCATACAGAGCAACTCAACAGACACCAAAACCTTCCATAAAAAAGTGGATGTCAACAGCTACATCCTGGCTTCCAGTCACCACCACCCCAACAGGCTATCCAATGTGCCCCTAGGACAATTCACCCAAATTCGCAGAAACTGTATAAACATCCTATACTATGAACAAGAACAAGGTAGGGACCTGCAATCCCAATTCCTAAAAAAAACATACAATAAGTACACGGTTGAACAAGCATTCACCAGATTCAGAGAGCTGGACAGGAAAGACTTACTCACATACAAAGTCAACAAAAAAACAGACCAAGAACACTCCAAAGATATATATTTTATCACAAAATACTCTACATCAGCCAGCAAAATCACCAAATTAATCAGGAAGCATACTCCTGAGGGACTCCATCCTACACCGCATCTTACAGCAAAATTCCAAAGTTGTTTTTAGGAAAGCACCTAGCTTCCGCACGACACTTGTACGTAACCACATTCCCCCAACTAAACTCAGACAGACATTGATCGACACCCCCTCAAAGCCAAGTGGATTTTACCACTGTAGCCAATGCATCGGATGCAAGAACATGAACGTTAGAGGCACAAAATCAACACTAAGCTTCCAATCTCAGGCCACCACACAGAATTTCCAAATAAACCAGTTTCTGTCTTGCAATGGCAGGAATAGTCCACATAAGCAACAGGTTTCAAGTAATGATTCAAATTACAAATACAGTTCAAATGCAGGAACAAATAGATTGATTTACCCAATTGCCAGGAGGCACGAGGCACCAGATGAAGGAGGCAGGGATCAGGATTCCAGTTAGCCAGAGGTACGAGAAAGCCCAGGGAAGCAGACGGACTAGTCCAGTGACAAGGCAGAGGTCAGGGCAACAAGCGTACAAACAGTATCCAGTAGCCAGGCAGAGGTCAGGGTCACAAGCGAACAAGCATAATTCAGTAATCAGGCAGAGGTCAGGGCAACAGGCAAACAAGCAGAGTCCGGTAATTAGGCAGAGGATTACAATAGATCAGACAGCAGTAAAGCCAACTGGAAAAAGTTATAAAATGGAGACAAGCAACAGCCAGGTACAAACGATGAACTGCACAGAACATAGACTGAGGAAGGTATATGAAGCTATGAAACAGGTAAAGAGATTAACTCTAACAGACGAGGTGTAAAGTTCAGGGGCAAAACAGCAGCACCTCTGGTGGAATTGAGGTAGTGCAGCCACATACAAAGTATAGGAAGAGTCGTAACAATCTGCTTTTCAAAATCTATATCCTACATCAGTCGCAAAACTTAAAATTAAGTTTAAAAGTAGAGCGTCTCCTGAACACTATACATTGAAGGTGAATGTGGGAGCCAATGCCATATAGGATCAGCACTCACCAGTCAGTTAATGTAGCATCTTGTTAGGTTCTTGGGGAATTTTGACAGAGACAGAAAACAACACAACACCATATTTCTTTATCTACACGGTGGATGTAATCCTCAGTTTGGGAGCTTTATACTTTAAATACTGTAATTCAAAACTGTATGTGCCCTGACATACAATCTGTAGCTGCCAGCACTACCATAGGACTCGCTACAGTGACATACACTCTCCTGAGGGGAGGAAAATGACATAGGGGCCAAAGGGAAGAAATGTGGCATAGGGGAAGGAGTGGAAACATGTGGCATATGGAGACGCGAATGATGTTGCACTGTGGAAGGAGGTGAATTAACGGCATCTTCTGAACAAAGAGGTTGGTTAGGCGTTCCAAGGTAGAATGGATTTGTTGAAATGTTGAATGGATAAGTGTGACAGGATGGACCGCCTATGCCACCCTTACTGTTGTTCCTGGGAACCAGCTGGGATTACTTTGCCACCGTTTCCTTTCATTATCCCAAATGTGCCCTCTAACCGCAGTAGGAGGGGCTTACAAATGCTGCCACCACTGGACTCCTTACCGGCATCCAGTACCGGGTTTCTTCTGGGTAACTGATTTTACTAGTGTACCCCATTACTGGTGTACCTGGGCTGGTACCTCTGACCTCTTCCTATGGATCAGGGATGCTGTGGATGGATCCCCCTGGCCTATCACACTGGCCAGAGCTGCTGAGTAGCGGGCAGAGTGGTGGTACCAGAAACCTGGGTCCAAATATCAGAACAGAGGGATAGCAAGTGATGTGTATTTGCTCACACTGGTTGAAGGTACCAGTGAGCAGTTCAGATGAAACAAGAAGAACAATTTCCAATACAAAACAGTGCTTTTTTATACAGCTTTGGACAGAGCCTCACAGGGTAAGCCAGCCCCCTGAGGTCTGAGTTATTTTTAGTATCAGAAAGCAATATGTTTACCCAAACATGGATGTACATGCAATACAAAGCTAACAATATTTAGACTTATCTGTGATATCCTAAAACTTGCTGTGATTCCCTGCATCTTGTTTTAGACACAGAGGAAATCTAACAGCAAGTCTAATTAAACCTTCCTGTGCCTCCAGGTGTGTTTGGACATCACACATCAAAAGGTCTAATTAACAGGAGATTAACATGGGTCCTTTCTTCAGACAGTTGCAGAATACACATTTCCTCCACTTGAGAATTCCCAAAGAGAAGTTGCAAAACCCCAAACAAGTCATTTCTCTACACTAAAATACACAAAAGACTTTCTCAGCAAATGCTTATTGCATCAGCTATATACCTCAGAAATAATGCATTTCCTTTAGCAAGGTTAAAACAAAAACAAATTTCCTCCCCTGGTCTCAGAAATAAAGATATTTCCTTTACCAAAATACACACAATATAAAAAATAAGTACATTTGCAATTATATAAATAACCACGCTACAACATTTCCTTTAAATAAATTTATACCATAAGTTATTTATAAGTGATCCAGTCACAATAAGTGTCAGGGTAGAATTCATTTGCACCATATTCTTCTCCAATGTTTGATTTCTTTTGTATGTATTTTTGGTACAAAAATATCCATTCTTGAACTCTGCGCATTGCCCCCTGCTTCCTCATCCTGGGGCTGCTTGTCACACATTGCACCAGCTACCTTTCATTCTGGTCACTGTTCTTACCCGTTTCCCTTGGTATTCACTCACTGCATTCACTTGCTCGTCTGAACTGAGCATGCGCATACCTGGGGGTAAATGTATGAATGTCCGATTTCTGCAAGTCGCCGGAAATCGGCGACTTTGCAGGTAAAATTTAAAGCGGTGATGGCTTGTAAAGGCAAGTTTGCCTTTACAAGCCACCGCCCCTTTAAATTTTCACTGCAAAGTCGCCGATTTCCGGTGACTTGCAGAAATCGGACATTCATACATTTACCCCCTGGTCTTTTCAAAACTTCCTGCATCCTCTTGATTGCCTAATTGCCTGCCAGCTCTGTCTATTTAAAGCACCTGCTTCTCTACTAAGGTGCCAGATCTTCAGGTCTCCTGACTTGTTAGGAGGCTAATCTCTCTGGCTCCCGTCTGCACATCAGTATCCTGTGTTACCTGTTCCACTATCAAGACCTGTGGTATTATTGCAAGAACCTCGCGCCTCATCAACGGTCCCATTCTCAAGCTATTCGCTTTCCAGGGATCTCAGTGCACCAGTTATCTGCCGTTCACCACTTCTCAGTTGATATCCTGTGTTACCTGTTCAATGATTAACACCTGCGGTATTGTTGCAGGAACCTCGTGCATCAAAAACAGTCCTGTTCTCAGCTGTTCGCTTTCTAAAGACTTCAGTGCTTCGATTCACTGCCATTCACCTGAACCTCTACATTGATCGTCCAGCAGTCCTGCTCCACTCCACGGTTCCATCTCACCTTGCTCTAATCCCCCATGGAAGACCACGACCTATGGCTAGAGAGCAGCTAAGTCCATATTCCTTTGCGGGGATCCCCGGTGAATACCTCTCTACCGTTAGACTCTGCACCTCTCTGTGGGTAAGTCTATCTAGAGTCGGGCGTCGAGGTCTACTCCAAAATCAGGCTCTGTGATACTGCTGTTCTGCATCTGCACCCTCACAGGTGGCCTCCTCTTCTTCCTCATTCTCTGCATCTCCAGTTAACAAAGTGGAGTAAAATAATAACATCACAAGTATGTATGTTTGTGTCTATAACATTCACATTTTGGTATGAAATTATTAGATTCCATAACACACATTATTCTGTTCACATGTGAAATTAATATTTTTTTGTTGTCATATGTGGGATAATGTAGAACAACAATTACACCAAATGAGGGTACAACCTGAATAAAGTGTAAACTGCATACATTGACTTTGGCTTGATAGGAATTTTACCTGTGTATAAATTTTAAACTCTACAAGGGATCTTCACAGAAAATGCAGAGTAATTTGGAGACATGGCAAGACTATCCAATAGGCAGACAGGGCTACAGTCTAGGACACTTTTGTAGTTTGTTTGACAATCCATTATTAAAAACTCAAGTGGATCTATCTTAAACCTGGGCATATTTAGTGTTGTTGGGGCCTTTATATTTCTTTAGTCAAAACATTAGTCATTTGAATAATTTAGACATAAATGTAATGGACCTAATGGTCACACATTAATCACAGCATGCTACACAGCCATAATCATTTGCAAAAATAAAATACATACTATATGTGTTCGCTTACCATATCTTGACCTCAGTAACAGACCTTCTAATCGGAGAAACAGCATTGACCTGTACCGTGACATCCCAAATGAGTAGCTTTGCTGGAGCGGATAGTTGCCGGCTGGTATTATGCAGCCTATGCACCTACAGCTCAACCAGCACTTCAACGTTGGCTAAAGTTAGGCTGCCTACACTTAGTTGTGGATGAGGACTCACAAAATGGCAAGGCACAATGATTTCCTCACCATATTTTTATATTTTTTTAGTGTCTGCAGAGGCGTTCTCTCCTGTTACTGGTTGTGTGTGAACACCTTGGCTTAGGTGTTGTAATGCTCCTAATTGCCTGGTTAGGGCCCACTATTGTGATTGAATGACAGTTGCTCCATTAAGGACAGATGAGAGGGAATCAGCCATTTTAAAAACGAAGGGATCCGCGACTGACATGCCTACGCCCACCCATGGCCAACCAGTGAGGAGAATGTTGAAAAGTCTCATTCACTTATTATTATTGTAGATTTGTAAGGCGCCACAGTACTCCGCAGCGCTGTACAGTAGAGAAAACAGGACATGCATAAAACAAGGACATACATAAAACAGGGACACACAAGGCAGATAAAATAAACGCATATATGAAAACAAAAGGGTAGAGGACAGTGTTCATTACAGAGCTTACATTCTAAGTGGAAGAGGGCACAGCTGAAACAAGAGGAGCAAGTGTGGCTTTAGTGGAGATTGGGACTGCTGCGAGGGTATATTAGTGTAAATAGTGTTATCAGGGACAAGGTAAGTTTTAAAAAAGAGATGGGTTTTTAAAGAACGTCTAAAGATTTGAAGGCTGTGGGAAAGTGTGATTGAGCGTGGTAGGGAATTCCATAAGTCAGGAGCAGCACGGGAGAAGTCTTGTAGGTGGGAGTGAGAGGTGGTTACCAGAGATGAGACAAGGCGCAGGTCAGAGGTAGATCTCAGAGGGTGGGAGGGAGAGTAGTTTGGTATGATATTTGAGATGTTTGCAGGGGTGGTGTTGTTGAGGGCTTTGTAGGTACGTGTAAGTAATTTGAATTGGATTCTGGAGGACACAGGGAGCCAGTGTAGGGATTTGCAGAGTGGTGAAGCAGATGTGGATCGGTGAGAGAGGATTAGTCTTGGGTGTCAGGAATGCCAGATAGCAGGAGGTTGCAGTCAAGACGGGAGATGATGACAGAATGGATAAGAGTTTTGGTAGCTTGTTGAGTAAAAAAAGGGTGTATTCTGGCAATGTTTTTAAGATGGAATCGACAGGACTGGGAAAGAGTCAGGATATGAGGAATAAAGCTTGGAAGACTGAGGAAATTGTGGTGTTATTAACAGTGAGAGAGATTTGATGGGAGGTGGGGATTCTGGCAGGAGGGAAGATAAGCTCTGTTTTGGATATGTGGTGATAGATGAAAGACAGTTGGTTACACAAGATAGTACAAAAGGGAAGAGATCAGAGGAAGAGATAAACAGAAAGCTTCACTTGTGTCGAGCTGTGGGTACTTACTAGTACAATGGACCGATGTTTGGGTCCCGCACTTCGGAATATTGATAATGAGCAGAAGAATGCTGCCTATACGGCTGTGTAGCTGTGTCTATGGCGATGGTTCAGCTGCAGATGTAGAATAGTGCAGCTTCAGTGCCGCTGGAACGACCTCAGGTGGAAGCAACCACAGCTTCTCTCTGAAGGGGTGAAATTTATAGGTATAAGTTCACATTTAACAAACAATTTTAATAAACTGATTAATTTTATCTATCCCAGTGTAGAAAAGAAAACAATGTGGCTTTTAATAAACTTCAGTGGACAAGGCCTGCTATGTAATTGTAATGTTTGAATATCAGTATATGAATTATTTATGAATGAATCTAAAAAATAACATTCACTTTAAGATACAGGTCAAGCCCGTATGCAAGTGGTGCAGAGGTGTATTTATTTGAGCAATGATGTCATGTGAAATATGTCATGAAACATGAGTGCATAAAGTAATAAGATGAATGAGAGTAATGGAGGTATTAGCAACTTGTGCGTTCCTCTGTCAATAGGTAATATAAATGCATGTCGTGCACAAAGGTACGTCTGCCGGTGAATCAGATGGAGGAGAAAATAAAATCGCACCACTATGTGTGTTCAAATTTATGTTACGCGAGTTGGTCATAGAAATTTTGCTTGCATATGCTCGTATCCTAGAATACCTATGCCCGATGTACGTCTTATTTTTTTGGTGGAAAAAACAAACAAACAAACAAAACAAAATGCATGTTATGTTCGTTTTGTGCTACTTAATGAATCAGGCCCATAGTATGTACCAAAGGCAACATGAGAATAACAAGTGAAGAATCAAAGGTCAAAAAATATTATAGCAGCCCAAGGCGGTTACTGTTGCATGAACTAACCCCCAGATTAACAATCAGTAACAGTTGGTTCATACTAGTTTTACATTATATCAATCTCAGTATGAATTATTTTTTGTATATCATGCTTATATTCATTGTACTTGACAATTATGGAGTATGGATCTATGCCCCTTATGGTGTTGTTTATTTAAAAAATAGAGATCAGTTAATAGAAAGATTTGTTTGAGGTTTTTGTTTTTTAATCCCAGGACTGTACATTCCGCAAGGGTCGCCATCCTCTGTGACTGGAATTATATTTTCTCTACCAATATTTAAATTGTTTTTTTACGGAGGGTTCTCAGGCGGCTAAACTCCATACCAAGTGAGGTAGTGATGGCAGATTCTCTGAATGGATCTCAAAATAGATTAAATGTCTTTCATTTACAAAGAAGTCTACTAGAGATTAGCAATATTTTCTTTGGAATATTCTCCTTCTGTCCCATATGGCCACAATATTTTGCACATGCTGCCAGCAGAATTTGATTAGAAGTGTTTCCGATCTTACCCCATCCACAACATGTAAGCACATAACGTGGTAATGTCTATGTCTAAGTGATGGACAAGAGCTGGCATTCCGAGCGGCCCCCCTGATTTATTGTCAGATATGTTTATAGCCTGTAACAGTGTTTAAAATTCCTGCTGGTATCTTATTATAGATCTGTGTCTCTTTCTTCGATTAAATGTTCTATTTTATCTTATTAATAGAGATGTTCAAGGCTCGGTTCCCTGAGAACCGAACACACCCGAACTTAGCAGATCCGAGTACCGAGCCGAGTTGGCTCGGTACTTTCGCGTGCCCTGAGAATTGAAAACTAGGCAAAACATCATTGTTACGTCATCGGATTAGAAATAATAGGTCTGGCAGGCTTGGTCTTCTAAATCTGCAGTCACATTGTACTGTGTTATATAGGTAACATACATAGAGGAGAGCTCCATTGCTAATTGTCATTGCTGAAATAGAAATAATAGGGCTGGCAGGCTTGGTCTTCAAAATCTACAGTCACATTGTACTGTGTTATATAGGTAACATACATAGAGGAGAGCTCCACTGCTAATTGTCATTGCTGAAATAGAAATAATAGGGCTGGCAGGCTTGGTCTTCTAAATCTGCAGTCACATTGTACTGTGTTATATAGGTAACATACATAGAGGAGAGCTCCATTGCTAATTGTCATTGCTGAAATAGAAATAATAGGGCTGGCAGGCTTGGTCTTCTAAATCTGCAGTCACATTGTACTGTGTTATATAGGTAACATACATAGAGGAGAGCTCCATTGATAGTTGTCATTGCAGAAATAGAAATAATAGGTCTGGCAGTGTTGTTCTTAATCTGCGGTCACATTGTACTGTGTTATCAAAATGGATTCACAGCAGTACACAGAAGACCAGGCGCACCAAGCAGCTGCTGGCACCAGTCATGATGATAGTAATCCCTCTACGTCATATGCTAAAGCCTATGTTAAAGTGCATAGTGTTTTTAAGTCAGGGAAACAAAAATGTAAAAAAACACCTTTTACCGATGTCAAGAAAAAAAGACCTGAAATCCAGGCAAAGTTATCCGCAGAAAAAAATAAAATTGCCAACATGCCATTCTACACACGCAGTGACAAGGAAAGAATAAGGCCTTCACCTTTCTCTATGAGTGCTAGTTCTGCACCTGTCACTGAGTCATCTTCTTGTAAGGTCAGTCATGACCAAGCAAGACCTTGTCATTCGGACTCCAAAAGTGGTGTCTAAATACTTTTACGTGTAACAGACTAACTTCAAGAAAACAGTAAGGCATTAGAGGAAAATGTATGCTCTGATTAAAAAATGACACAAATCCGTGAGGAGAGTCTATCAACAAGAGCTATGTGTAATCCTGACCTGTCTGATAGTGTAACCATAAAGAAGGCCTCTTTCAGCATTTCTGCAGATGTGTGCATGAACAGCCCAAGTGTAGCCGGACAACACATATTGAGGCTGCCACTTTTGAATTGCAACTGGATGAGGCGAATATTTGTGTAGCAGACGAGGGCGCTAATGAGGATGGTGATGAGGATGATGTTGTTTGTGTAAGTCCTGCACCAGTGGAAGCATTTCTTGCATGTGATAAGAAGAAGGCCATTGTCATGCCTGAGCATAAGACCAAAAAATCTACCTCTTATGTGTGGAATTATTTTCACCCAAATCCTGACAACAGTTGTCTAGCCATTTGTAGCGTTTGTAAAGCCACAGTCAGTAGAGGTAGGCACCTTAAACATCTAGGAACCTCTTCCATGTTACGTCATTTAAAGCGAGTTCATGGCAAGCTGTTGGGAAAAACAGAAACTTTCGATAAAAAAATAACAAGAAGCAGTCCATCATCAGCTAGGTCCCTTCTCTCAGCTACATCCCAACGCCTGCAATCTACACCCACAACACCATCCTCTTCAATATACTCAGTAGCGATCAGAGTTAGTCCTGCATCCAAGTTGCTAAGGCTAGATGACTCCTCCACTATCCTGGATTCCTCAGAAGAATTCTTGAGTGATAGTCCCACTGCTGCTGCTGCTGGGGGTGAATCTTCATCCCAGAAACAGAACAAGAAGAAGACTACTAGTAGTTTACAACAATTGACTATTAAACAATCCTTTGCAAGAGGAAGCAAGTATGAAATCTGTCACCCAGTTGCAAGCGGATCACAAACGCCATGGCGACTATGCTAGTATTAGATCTGCATCCAATATTCACTATTAATGTTGCTGGTTTTAGACAATTACTTGAGGTCTTGTGTCCCCGTTACCAAATTCAATCACATCATTTTACTAGAAAAGCTATTCACCTATATCAGAAGGTTCGTAAAAATGTAATTATTGGGCTACAAAATGCCATTTTACCCACTGTACACTTAACCACAGATATGTGGACAAGCAGAACTAGGCAAACTAAAGATTATATGACCGAGACAGCCCACTGGGTTGGTGATTCACCTTCACCAGCAGGAACAGCAGCAGCATGTACTCAAGTACATCACATTTTTCAGAGGCAGGCTACTCTGTGTATAACCGACTTCACTAAGAGGCATACAGCTGACAATGTTACAAAAACTAAGGGATGTCATTGTAACTTGGCTTATCCCACTTGGACTCTCCTCAGGATATGTAATTTCTGATAACGCCACCAATATAGTGCGAACATTACAGCTGGGTGAATTCCATCAAATTCCCTGTTTTGCTCACACAATAAACTTGGTGATGCAGAGCTTTTTAAAAAATGACGGGGACGTGCAGGAGATGCTGTCTGTGGCCCATAAAATATCTGGACATTTCCGGCATTAGGAGATTGCAACAGCCACAAGAGCAATTTCATTTGCCCTGCCACCAACTGAAGCAAGAGGTGGTGACAAGGTGGAATTCCACCCTGTATATGCTTCTGCGTATGGAGGAACAGCGAAAAGCCATCCACGCTTACTCCATGTCACTCACCGGACCGTGAGTGCCTCTGCTCTTGTGCGTGGTTCTCTCTCCTTCCTGCCGGCGCCTGTCCTGAGCCGCGGCCGTCCGCCATCTTGATAGGAATGCGCATATGCAGGATCCCTGAACTCTTATGACCTTGCTTATAACTTAATTGGTGGATCAATCACCTCTCCCTATTTAAGGCACCTGTGGCCTTTGTATCATTGCCTGATCTTGATTCTCACTCCCTGTGAGTCTCTGAAGGTGTTCCCTGTGTCCTGCTCGTATCTTCAGTTTCATGCTGGATTACCTGCTCTGCTCATCGGCGGTTCCCATACCCGCTACAGACTCCTAGCTCTCCTGCTCGTGTCTTCTGCTTCCTGCTGGATTACCTGCTCTGCTCATCGGCGGTTCCCATACCCGCTACAGACTCCTAGCTCTCCTGCTCGTGTCTTCTGCTTCCTGCTGGATTACCTGCTCTACTCACCGGCGGTTCCCATACCCACTACAGCTTCCCAGCTCTCCTGCTGTGTCTGCACCGGGACAAGCCTCTCTACTCAGCGGCGGTATGCATACTTGTTATTGACTATTAACTTTTATCCTGCATATCTGCCTTGGACAAGTTTCTCTACTCAGCAGCGGTATACATACCCGCTATAGACTATTAGCTATTATCCTGCATATCTGTTTGGACAAGCTTCTCTGCTCTTCAGCTGTATACATACAGTCATAGACTATTACTATTACTCTACCTATCCGCACCTGGACAAATCCTCACCTCCTCGCAGTGGTACAACTTGCTATCCGCAGACCACTGACTTCCCCGCTACCTACCTGCACCTGGACAAGTCTTCCCATCATAGCAGTGGTACAACTTGCTATTAGCAGACCACTGACTCCTCCGCTACCTACCTGCACCTGGACAAGTCTTCTCATCACAGCAGTGGTACAACTTGCTATCCGCAGACCACTGACTCTCCCGTTACCTTCCTTCACCTATTCACGTTCGCCCGGCTCATCTTGGTTGATACCTGCCTCTGCACTATAGTTTCAAGTCGCTGACTTTCCTACCATTATAGCTGTGAGTCGCTGACTCCTATTTACTCCATTGACATTCTCTCTCCACCTGCTGTTGTATAACGTTCCTACTATTCACCCTACTGCCAAGAGGATCGCTGTGTAAACCCCGCCCCTCTGGTAAGCATTATCATCTGGTGAATCCTGGGTAGAACTCCTAGTGCCCGTGACACTCCACAAGCCATGACATTGGGAAAGGAGGCGGTTGTATTTTACTCAAGCGCAGTGGAGAAAACTTTCCGTATTGTGCAAGGTGCTGAAACTATTCGAAGTAGTCACCTGTGAAGTTCAGACACTGCTAGCTTGAGTCAAGTGATTCCCTTAATTAGACTTTTGGAAAAGCAGCTCAAGAAACTGCAGAAGGAGATTAAACAAAGCAATTAGGCTAAGTACGTTAGACTTGTTGATCAAGTACTTTATTTGCTTCACCAGGATCCAAGAGTTATCAAAATCTTGAAATTGGATCACTACATTTTGGCGACTGTGCTTTATCCTCGGTTTAAGAGCTATGTCTTCTCTTTGTTTCCAACTGACCCAGATCTGAAGAGATGCAAGGAGCACCTGGTGAGCAAGATGACAGCTCAAGTGGTACGTGACAGGAAGGTGTCTCTTCCTTCAGTTTCTCACTCAACTGCTGTTAGGAACAAACTTAGCATTCCCAAGAGACCAAGGGATGATGCAGATGACTCAGCACAACATTTTGACATCTGGTCTGGTCTAAAATAATTGACCAAAAAACGTGACACTTCTGCCATAACTCCACCTGATCCTACTATCAACATCCAAAGGATGGTGGAGGATTATTTTCACAACAACATAGAAATAGACACATCAGACAGTCCCTTTACATACTGGGAGGAAAAAAAGGGAATTTGGAGACCCATGTACCAACTCGCTTTGCACTGCCTAAGCTGCCCACCCTCCAGCACGTACTCAGAGAGCGTTTTTAGCAGAGACGGGGACCTTGTCAGCGATCGGCGTAGGAGGCTATTTCCTCAAAATGTGGAAAAGATGATGTTCATAAAAATGAACTTCAATTTCCAAGAGGAAGGCCTTTCCCACCAATTACATCAAAATACAGAGACTTCTGTAATGGTGAATTCCAGCAATGATGAATTAATAATGTGTGAGGATGATGTACAAAATTATGAGGGTGAGCATGAGGATGATTACAACATCTTGCCACAGTAGAGTTCATTAACAGCACCTTAGGTGCCTTAAGCCTATTGGTAGCTTGTTTTGTGGGGGCCCAAACAAACCAAGCACATCAGCCTCAAAAGTGGCACTTCGTGTCACTGAAGTGCTTGGTTTGTTAAAGTATGCATGTCCTCTTTAAGATTCAACATAAGGGTGAGTGGGAGGGCCCAAGGACAATTCTATCTTGCACCACTTTTCCTTTCAGCTACCGCTGTGTGCCAATGTTACCTACATGTGCTATATACTGTTGTGTGCTTTGCAAACATCTTAGCCACTCATTGATGATGCAGATGACTCAGCACAACATTGTGACATCTGGGGGTAAATGTATCAAGCTGAGAGTTTTCTGGCGGGTTTGAAAAGTGGAGATGTTGCCTATAGCAACCAATCCGATTCTAGCTATCATTTTGTAGAATGTACTAAATAACTGATAGCTATATTCTGATTGGTTTTTCAAACCCGCTGCAAAACTCTCAGCTTGATACATTTACCCCCCCGGTCTTGTCTACTGTAAAATAATTGACCAGAATCCACCTGATCCTACTATCAACTATCAACATCCAAAGAATGGTGGAGGATTATTTTTAATTTTTTTGAACGGTATAAAGACAACAGTTTTACTAACAAAGATGCTTGCAGAAGTATTGTAAGCATGGATGTCTAAATAGACGTGTATAAGTATAACCTTCCACTTTGCTGCTGTTTCATTAGTATAGCAAAAAGTGTTTGTAATCTGCACTTTACGTCAAAGGTACCTAACTATATTATAATTTTTGTGAATGTGGGCTGATTCGAAGCTCAGTGAAGAACTTGCTTTTTGCTGTGAATTACAATGACTCTTTTTTAGTGCATTGTCTGGCACCCTGGATTGGTCTGGGCCTGATAAAAGCACGCGTCCGTGGGGGGGGGGCGCTCTTATCCATATATTAGCTGTAGAATTAACACAGTTATCCAAGGAACAGGTGGAGCGATCAAATGAACCATAACTGATATCATGATCCAAGGACAATTCCATCTTGCACCACTTTTCTTTACTGACACTGCTGTGTGGCAATGTTTCCTAGATGTGCTATGAACTGCCGTGAGTCATTGTTCTGTCGCTTACCATCCAGCCAGGTCGCTGCAGTATTTGTTTGAAAGTGTATGAAAATAATATTGTGACCTGTGAGGTGGTCAAAATTTACTGCAAATGACTTGAAATTATTGTTATTGAGGTTAATAATAATGTAGGGGGGAAAACAAAAATATCTGATTTTAGTAAAAAAACAAACAGGATTTTAGAAAAAAAAAATCAGGATCCGAAACCAAAACACCCAAGGGCAGTTTTGCCAAAATCAAAACACGAAGTTAATCCAAATCCAGAACACGGGGGTCAGTGAACATCTCTACTTATTAGAGATTAAGAGTAATGTGCATCTTACTGCCCCACAAGTGTACCAGGTTGCCCACCACTGCTACTGACTAGTTATACTTTCACTCGCATCCCACTGCTAAAACTGCACTTTACTAAGATATTTTAATGAATATATTTTATATAGCTGACTCCACAATGAGAGTAACGTCATAGAGAGTGACTTGCATACTTGCAGATCCATCATAGCTGGATAGCTCAGGTCTCTGTGTCTAGTGCTGATGTGTAGTGTATGAGAGGAAGAGCGCCCTCTGTCCGCGCATGCGCAGTCTCCCCACCACACGCACAGTCACTACAGCAACTGCTATTCGCGTTGTTCCCCTCAGCCGTGACCGTGCAGCGTGTATTACCTCCGGTAAGATGGCGGACCCGCGGCTCCGGCAGATCAAGATCAAGACCGGCGTAGTGAAGCGGTGAGTGCAGCATGTGTGCTGGAGGTAGCGTCATTGTTAGGAAACCGCCTTCTAGGCCTGACACTAGATTAGACCCTGTGTCACCCTGCGGCCTGTACCCAGCCTTCCCCTAGTACATATATGTGTATATGTATGTATGTATGTATATGTGTATATGTGTATGTGTATGTATATGTGTGTATGTGTATATATATATATATATATATATATATATATATATATATATATATATATATATATATATATGTGTGTGCGTGTGCCTGATCCTGATCACAGTACACATGTGCTTTCCTCTGTTCTATTCTAGTATACATGTACTGGTTTTACAAAACCTAGGGCACACATATGTAAACATGGGCCAGATTATGTTGTATTTTTTTTCTTTTTTTAGGAAATATAGAAGGGTTTAAAATATATATAATCTCCATATGAAATGTCCCACTTTTGGCTACAAGACACACCTGTCTCGTTTCTCTGAAAACTGGACCCTTCTTTTTTGGATCAGATATAGATATGTACAAATAATTTCTTCACTTGGAAATATAGTAATAGGTGAGTAATAATGCCCATTATGTCAGTAGTAACAATCATTTTTACTTCTGTCATATTACTTGGCAGTATATTTTGCTATCAGTAGTAATGCATAATAATATACTACTTATAGCAGTAATACACAATAATATTGTTATGTGTTACTGTTGGCTTAATAATGGGCATAGCTGTTACTGATTGCACATTAGTGGGCACTATCACAGCTGATATACTGTATTACTGGGCATTACTACTGTTAGTGTCTTACTACTACCCAGTAATATACCAGCAGTAAAAATAACGCTCATTAATGTGCTGCAGACATATTTCTGTTGTAGAAGTAGTATTGATAAAATATACCAACCCTCTCTTACCACTATCATCTTCCGAACAATTGGTTGCTTAGCCTCTTGCGGGTCTGCCCCAATTGTGCTTAATGTCCCACGTCACTTGAGGTGACATGAGGTTGCAATGCTGGGTTTTATTGGGTCATTTTCAACAACCAATAAAAACAAGTGTGCATACCCAACGTCATACTGAGTGACTGCTGCCACTTGAACATAGCTACTCGCCACAGTATCTCGCTCCTCCGCTGCCCTGACCTCAGCAAGGAAGAAAAGCTATTTTTTAATGTTTCCTCCAGACAGTGCTCAGCCCAAATTCTGTATGACAGCATGCTGGCTGCCATTTGGTCACCCCTGGTACAGAGCTTGCTATGAATCAACAGTGATCTCAATTCTAAGTGGCAGTTAACTTGTGTTTACAAATGCCATGTGGTGAAACTGCACACATGCACTTAGCAGCCCACTTTCCTTTTGTGGTATCTGTAGTGCAGCATAGTAAGCTGTGTGCGCATATGTATAAATTCATGGAAATTTGCATCTTTAATTTTTGTAGGTTTGGGTACAATATTTTTTGTCTGCTGTTTTGATGGAGATAGCTTTATCCACGATTCATTCCCACTTGCACACAAGCAAATAATGCACCAAACTGATCATGCTTGTGCTTTAGACACTGTCACATCTTCTTCTTGGACCAGTTGGAATGTGTTGAGTTTTATTTGTGCTCTATAGTGACCAATGATCTAAGCCGCTCAGTTAATTGTGGTGAACACACGTACCTCATTCACATCACAACTGCAATTGTTCATTCAAGCATCTACTATTAAGACACTTCTTGTGAACCATTAAATGCATGAAGGGCTCGTTACAAATAGCTTACAACAGTGTTTACAATATTATAAGCGTCATCTTCTATTTTTATTGTGCTAAAGGATGTTGGCAGTACAGGGGAGTGGCTAAGGGGGTCAAATTGTTGTTTTATTAAAGCAAAATAGCCTATAGAAAATGTATACAAGTTTTCATGCATTTTTCACAAGCACATATACACCGATCAGCCACAACATTAAATCCATCTGTGTAGGCCTCCCTCCTGCCGCCAAAACAGCTCTCACCCATGAGGCATGGACTCCTTAAGACTTTTGAAGGAGGTCTGTGCTATCTGGCACCAAGATGTTAGCAGCAGTCCCTTTAAGTCCTGTAAGTTGCAAGGTGGGTCCTCCATGGTTTGGACTTGTTTCTCCAGCACATCCCACTGATGCTCGATCCATTTGAGATCTGGCAAATTTGGAGGCCAAGTCAACACCTTGAACTCTTTGTCATCTTCCTTACACTATTCCTGAACAGTGTTTGAAGTGTGACAGGATGCATTATCCTGCTGAAAGAGGCCATTGCCATCAGGCAATTCCATTGCCATGAAGGGGTGTACTTGGTCTTCCACAATGTGTAGGTAACATCTGTCAAAGTAACATCTACATGAATGCAAGGATCCAAGGTTTCCCAGCAGAACATTGCCTAAAGCATCATACTGCATCCACCTGCTTGCCTTCTTCCCATTGTGCAACCTGGTGCCATCTCTTCCCCAGGTAAACGACTGTCACATGATGTAAAAGAAAATATGATTCATCAAACCGGGCCACCTTCTTCCATTGCTCCATGGTCCAGTTTTGATGGTGGACAGGGCTCAGCATGGGCACTCTGACCTTTCTGCAGCTACACAGCCCCATCCGTAGCAAGCTAAGATGCACTGTGTTCTGACACCTTTCTATCATAGCCAGCCAACTTTTTCATCAATTTGTGCTACAGTAGCTTTGGTTTGGACCAGGCGGTCTAGCCTTCGCTTCCCACTTGTTTCAGTGAGCCATGGGCGCCCATGTCCTATTCACTGGTTGTCCTTCCTTGGGCTAATTGTGGTAGGTACTAACCACTGCATACCAGGAACACCCCAAAACGACTGTCGTTTTGGAGATGCTCTGACCCTGTCGTCTAGCCATCACAATTTGGCTCTTGTCAAATTCACTTGAATCCTTATGCTTGCCCATTTTGTTTCTGCTTTCAACACATCAACAACTGACTGTTCACTTGTTGCCTAATATATCCCACCCCTTGATGGGTGCCATTGTAACAAGATAATCAATGTTCTTCACTTGTCAGTGGTTTTAATGTTGTGGCTAATTGCTGTATGTAAATGTAGTAAAGGAAAACAATAAAGACAGGAACAGTCTGAGCTTTGGATAGCCTGTAGCAAATGCATGAAACAAAAGCTCCCTGTTTGCAAAGGAGAGGAGAGACTGTATGGCTTATGTGATTCGTAATCTTAATCAACAGGGCCAGCATCCTCATCATGGCCACTGCTGCCCACCCACCTTTTCACGTCATTGATCTTCAATCTCCGGTGTGTAGCAGTGGTGTGGCCACGGAGGGACAGAGCGTGCTCAGTATGCTATTAGCTTACAGAGCACACTCTTATTCTCCTGTGGGAGCTATGAGGAATGAGGGGATAGTTGTTTGTTATGCAGGCTATAAATAGCCTGTACTTAACAAAACTGTTCCGCAATGCAGGCCTTATTTTAATTTTGGCTGTAATGAGGCTTGGATAAGATTTTACAGGTAAATTTAGCAATAGCATATGCTGGGTCATGCACAACTTGGTGTCCATGTTTATAGACTAAAGTGGGGTATACCCATCTAGTATTGTTCTGCTACTGGGTGAATTTGCCAAACATGGTAACACATGGCTATCTGGCCAAAGTCTACAATAAAGAGTGGGCTCTGAGACTTATGATTTATACAAGTGTGGAATATAATTTTGTTTTGACTGAGGCACCAAGAAACCGTATTGTTATTTTACCTAAAGGCAGTAAGAAATGTCATACTCCTGATTGAAAGAGGGGTCCAGTGTTTACTATTATTTTTCAACTAAGGGGTAGGTTCAATTAGAAAAAAATATGCGCAGTGTGTCTTCGGCATGGCCGTAGAGACACCGCGTATGTATCATTTTAGGGAAATATCCGCTCATTTTTCTTTGTGTCCCACAGAACTGTGAGCAAAAATTAGTGGATTTCTTTTTTACCGTACTAATGGTAAGAATGCGCAGCTGCAATGACCCTGAGAATCTCCCCTAAATATACTAATAATCAGGGATCCAGTACCACTACATATGGGGCTGATACAACATGCACACATTTGACAATGGGTCTTCGAGTGACTTGTTTGTGATAATCCATATATAGGGCACCCATTATTATCAAACAGGCAAGTTTAACATCCACTTGACACAATGTATTTGTATATAAAACCCACATAACACTTCCTTTTCTGTGTCGGTTGCGGAAAACATTTAACTCTTATATTTCAGAATAATCAGTATAAATATTCACAATAATCATATTATTAAATATTTCCACTGGCGAAGAGAAAAAAACTAGGACAAGTAACTGACATGTTGAAAAGACTTTATCTGAATATCCATTAGGCTTGTGTCACACTTGTGTTTAAGAAGCAGCTTTCAAACCCTTACATTGTAGGAGCATTTATCTGCTGCTAAAACACTGCTTTTATACTTCAATAGCATTTTACTGCTTGTGGTGACAAGCTAAAGCGTTTTAGGTTTCAATAAACCTAGATTTCAACAGTTTTTCTTCCTTAGATGAGTGTTGGATGCTTTGGACACAGCTAGTGTGACAGCAAACAGCAGATTTAATAGACTTTAGTGATATTAATTAATAGTAGTTATATGTTGCTGTTTGCTGCAAAACACTGATACCAAAACACAGGTGTGAGCCCAGCCCTAGCATGTCTCAGAGGCTGGTTACTCCTGCCCACATTTTGGCATGACGGGCAATTAGAGATACCTCCAGTATATGTTTGGTAAGGAATAGCCACAGCTGTTTGCTTGGTGCTGTTCAATAAAAAGTATTTGCCCGGTGTTCTCCCCAGAAAACTCTGCCAGCCGGTGGCATTAAGAAGTAGCCAGGTGGGAGCAGTCGGAGTACTTTGCAATAATATTGGAAAATGTTGGAAGTTATTGCTCACACCTGCCAGGACTGGTCAGACTGGTGGTCAGTGGTCTAACACACACTGCTGGCTGTAGTGCTCACATAGTGCCTGTTCTAATAGGAGAAACAATGGTTTATTTTATTGTAATAGGAAACTTTTGGACTCCCTAGAGCCAGGTGACGAAGAAAAACAGCCGGGTTGAGCACCCGGGAAATAGGTGTTGGGGAGAACACTGATAATATGTAAATTATCTTTGATTTAATTATAGAATAACTCCACTTAAATGTTTTTTTCCAAAACAACTCGCACTCCTTAACTAGCACAATCACAGTATTGCCATGTCTGAAACACTTGTAGTTCACGCTGCTCTCACGGCTGGTTTCCATTCAGTTATCCATGAATCAACATTTTGTAGAACTTTGAATATAACTTTGACGCTTGGACATTCGATTTCTACTGTCTTAGTAGTATGGTGGAGGTTCTTTTATTAACAAAAATAATAATAAAATTAGTTGAGTTTTTCTTTAAATTATTTCAGAGGTTCTCAACCTACATTCACTGACACCGATGCCACATGATTTACTTTCAGTGTTAAAATATTACAATGACAGACCAAAATCCTAATTATATAGGAGTATGTCTGAGTACCATAGTGAATTCCAGTAATAAATGTATGTGCATATAAAATACAGTTTAGAAATAAACTCTGTTGCTTATCTCGAACTTGGGTTAAGAGTGTTCCATTATTACCTATCCATTCTTAGGACGTATACTGCTTAGAGATGTGTCAGCACGAAAGTTGAGACTGGCTGATTTATGTAATCAAGTTTTAGCTTAGAAAGCATATGTGGGATTCTGACCGGGTATTCTGGTGTTCCTGACTTGTCCATAACTTAGTCTTTAATTGCATAAAACATCCTTAAATATGTCTTTTTCTATCCATTTGAAACTAATAATGGTTTTCAATTTAAAGTGAATAAAGAGTGCTAGGGCCATGCAAAAACAGCGCCGACACTGTCCCGTTGTTAACTTCCGGCTAAATGAAAGTGACAACAGTAGATTAGAATGAGACTAAGACAATTCACATTGCAATTGTGTTAGTTTAACTTTAACAATCTTTTAACACTCTTGTTTAAATGTAGCTGACATACCATAATTACAAATCTGCAAGCCTTGATTAAAGAATTTTACACCTGAACCTATGGGGAGCATGCATTGACATTTTTTTTTTTTTCAAAGAAAACATTTTATTTCCTCTCCAAAGTTGATGATCCGGCCTTTTTTGCTAGGCTTCAAAACCAAACTATTTTTACCTAGTAATCACATAGGATATATATATATATATATATATTACACCTTTGCAGCTGTTTTTCTTTTACATTAAAAATAAAAAAAGTAACTGACAGGCTATCATTAGAGTGTTGGAATTTAGCATTTTCCTTTGTTTTGTTTCTTCAGGCTGTTATTAGTGCTATTATGATTCTGTGCGATCATGGCATCTACAGTAACATGGCACATGACGTAGTGAGCAGAGAGGCTTTGGAATGCCCCCTCAGAGCTGCCTGTGGTTTTATATCCTCCTTCTCCTTCCTTAGCTGTCACATGAAATGCTGAGAGCTGTGGGCCTGTGTCTATGTAGCAGAATGACTGTATCTTTTTCTGGCAGCCATTTTGTTTGCTAATCAGTGAGCTTTTGAAAAGTAGAAACATGATTTTCACATCCATGCTTAAAAGGTACTTAACATGTTATTTAAAGTTAAAAAAATTACCAAATTGAATCTGTGTGGGATTGCTGCTTTAACTAAATGGATAATTGTTATTTTATTTGAAATCTATATATTGAAATCCCAGATTTGGCACAAATCAAGTTACATAAATCATGGTCATTTCTATTTATCAATTTGATATTTTATTTGGGGCCCTGACATTTAATATTCTATTTAGGCCCTTACCCTCATGCTATTACACTTAATGTTTTTTCATAGATCTCTTTTTAACTTTCAACTCCGAGATAGATCAGTATGGCATATTACTCAGAGAAAAATTGTTCAAGATTGGTATACGTTAGTTGGAGAGAAGTGAAGGACAGAGTTTGAGGTGTTTTCATAGATTTTGGATGAGATTAAAGTCAGGAATCTGTTTTAGCCACTCAAGAATATCTATTTTCTTCATTTTAAGCAACTCTACTGTTGCTCTTACATTGTGCTTTGAATCATTGTCCTGTTGAAAGAAACACTTAGTACCCAGTTTGAGGTTTTTTTTTTGACAGAGGGTAGCAGGTCTTTCTCCAGGATTAGTCTGTAATGTGTACCATTCACCTTCCCTTAAATCCTGACATTTGCCAGGCTTTGCCATTGAAAACCATCTCCATAACATTATGCTACTATAACGATATTACATGATGGGGGTACTTTTACCTGGCTGGTGTGTAGTGTTTGATTTGCATCATGCATAGCTCAGACCATGACGTTCTGTCATATCTCTTTTAGATGGAATTTTCCAAACTCATTGCAGGTTTTTTGTTTTAGCCAAGCCTTGTTCTGTATAACCCTCCCATGAGCGCTCTTATTTGGAATGCATTGGAGAGTCATTGGCCCATATACTTCATCCTCCATCTCAGCCATTGATGTCTGTATCTCATTTACTGTCACAGTTGGCATTGTAGTAGCTTGTTTGATAATTGCCCTACTTGTATAGCAACTAAATTAAGGGGTAGGTTGCCCTTAGGCAGTTTAGTTGTAGATTCATACTCTGCTGAGCTCTGAGAGATGTTCAGTGGCCTCGCAATGGTTGTGTATCCTTTACTAGACTAGTTTTTTAAGAATTAAATTAGCAAAATAGACTCTACTTAACCACTTGTTAGATTTACTTTACTAGAGTCTATTTAATAAGTACCTTGTTTATATCATTGTTTATATTGTCCTCTGGCTATACCTGGACTCCACTGTTTTCAGCTAGCCCCCAGGTTCTCAACCACTGGTAAGTGTACCCCCAGCGATACCTCAGATTCAAGTGGGTACTCCAAACACAAAATAAAATTGTATGTATTCGTATATAATCATACCCAACTATTCCGAATAATTTTTAAAACATTTAAATGCATAAGTGATGGATTGTACAAAATGTGCTTACTTTAGTATGAAAACCCTTTTAAGAGGTAACTCATGAACTTCTACTGTCACCATGAGAGTATATTTAAAATAAATAAATTAATTGAGAAGCCATGTGATGTGCTTTAAGGATAATTGAAGCCTGTGAGTAATAATAATAGAGGTGATTATAATAATACGAGATATGCAGTCTCATCTGGAAACTATCTATCCAGAAAGTTACAATGCATAAACAAAAAAAAGTTAAATTATTTCTGCATTTTGCTGACTTCGTTACATACATGGCCACAATAACCAAGTGTTTCCTATTTTTACTCTAAAGGAAGTGAGTGCCAGGGGCTGTGTGGGGAAAGACAGGGTGGCTTTTTAAATCTAAGTACATTTTTGACATGGTGCTCCAAATTATGGAAATAAACCCTTATACAGAACACCAAGTTCTGAGCATTCGGAACAATATTCATGATCTATTCCATTATTTTTTCAAATTCACATTATTAATAAGAAATATTTTTTTTAAAAAAAACAAACAGTTTTATTTTTTTTACTAGTCACTGTTGATTGGTGGGTGTGCTTCAGGCCTGCTGGTCTGTGTTTTACCTTCTCTGACCAGCCAAGCTAGTTAGGTTATCTCCAATTACTGATGTGCTGACATTAGACTGAGAAACTGCACTGGCTGCTGCTGTTCCTCCCAGTCCAATGTCACCATTGAGCATGCGCACACAGCTCTTTTTGGGTTTTTGACGAAGATGCATAAAAAAGCCCATGTGTTTGCGCATTGTTTTTTAAACACTAGCAAATTCTCTGATAAAATAGTAAGACACCTTTTTTTTTTTTTTTTTTTTTTTTTTGCATTATTTTACTTGTTAATTTTTATAATGTGATTTTTATCAGGCTTTCAAACTATCATGTAACAGATAGTGATAATAATTTGAGCATTATCAGATATGTTATTGTACATTTTTGGAGTTTCTACAAAATAGTTGCAGTTAATATGCTTTACTTTTCTCATGTAAAAAAATAATCATTTACTATTGTAGATTTTATACCTCTTTCATGTAACTTTCTTTTTTGCCCCTTAAGAATAGAGATCATTGTACTCTCTCAAGGGGAAGATTACAGAAAAATTAGCTTAAATTCAAAATCAAAATCTATCAATCACTGTTAAAGCTTCAAAGAGAGAGGGACATATAATAAATCGAGAATAAGCAAGCTGGAACCCACTTAACAAATTCAATTCATAGGTAAGAAGTTTGATTCATTACAGAGAATAAGGCTTCAGAGAAACCGAATAATTCAGTATCCATCATCTCAAGTATTAGGATACAATGTAGCAACCAAAGATTCTGCCAATGGGAATGGCTGTATGTGAATGCTGGTGATGGCATTAAAAGTGCTAAACTGTGAGACCTTAATAGGGGTGACTCATATTAAAGTACATTGGCTGAAAGGGCACAAAGTACATGTATTGGGCTATTTAGCTAAATTTAATTTTCTCTCTTGATATTCATGGAGGGTGGTAGTCGGCTGCTATTGTTGCCTATCTCTTGTAGAATGCATAATGATATTACAATAAATGAAGAAGGCTTTTGAGTTTATCATGACCTACTGGATTAAAGAACCATTAAGCCTAAAAGTAAAAAACAAAAAGTATACTAAAAACCTGAATACATACCAGTTATGTGTTTGCCCCAGCTCTCCTTCTTCACTAGGACGCCCTTTGTTTCCACATAATCTTTATCTCCTGCAGCAGTATAATACCTTTGCACTGTTGGGAATCAGGTTTGGTTCTTTAAAACTTTTTCTAATAGCAACCAAATAACCCAAAACATCTTTGTCCTGAGCTACTCTCCATCTTACTCAGAACAGTTTATTGGGACTTTGACTCCAGCAGGCGTCCAAAGTGCTGCAAATAGCTTGTTTCATCTACCCCATACTTGATTTGATTGAGAAGTGGTACCTGAAGGTATTAAGCTGAATATACTTTTCTGTTCTTCTATCCATTCTAAGACTTTCCCAGCCTTGTGGCATGGAGCATTTTCTTATTAAATAAAATGTCCATTTACTGCCTCAACTGGATGCACTTGATTAGCAACCATGTTCAGATTCCCTGTAGCTTTGAAACATTGCTTTGCTCATATCAAGACACCTAATGGGTGGCACAAATGTCTGCAATGTGTATACTGGCAGGGTGAATCCTACTACCCCCCCACCACCGTGTTCTGGTCCTACTATTGGTGTGGAAGAGGATTCATCAGAGCACTTTATTAAGGTTTTGCAATCCTTCTAGGTTTGTGTTCCTTAGCTCACCTTTAAAGCTGCTGTTCCACATAGTTGTTTTATTTTTACACAAGTTCTGTACCTTTTGCAACATTTGCGTTTCAGCTCTCAAGCGCTTACATGAGGAATGTGTAGCCTAATATCTGAATTGGAGCCAGACACTTTTGAAGGTCCTAAGTGGTCATAAGATTGCTGAGAGGGGATGGAGGGGTTTGTGCTATAAACGAGAATGCTGAGAAGAGTGGTGCTCCCAAGCCGTTGTACCCACTACATCATATATTATATGACTGTAATTGCATGACTCTTGGCAAACTGTAAATCATCAATAAGGAGGTTGAAGAAAAGTATGGTAAAAAGAAGTTGTCTTCTAACCAGAGTTATAAAAAAATAATTAGATTACAGCTTCAGCCACACCTCTTTTTTATGCTAACAGTAGAATTTGGTTGGGTTGTTATCTCCTGTGCCGCATCCAGGGTTGTGCATTCTGATTTGTCTTTTTCAGCACAACTTTTGTACTCAACTGTAAATGACTGCAGCCTTGTATTTTAATCTGGATACTTCAGTCTCCATTGGGCCCTTTTATATTCACTACTTCCGATCACAGGATTGTCGTTGGCTAGATGTTGTTTGGTTTTCTCAGCACTATTGATCATGCCTCAACGTTTGGAATCCACTACCATGCCACTTTCAAAGTCACTTCAATCTTCCAGCATTACTCATTCTCCCTCTGAAATCCACATCCGCAATATGTTGGTGGGTCCCGATTTAAGCAGCCAATTATTTGGGAAGAGCAGATGTACCTCTTAAAGTAAGTATTCTGTGTATATTTTGCTCGATATGGTATGGAGGATCTTACATTTACTTTGGCTAAAAGTATTTGTAGTATTCCTTTTTGGCGGCTTTAACACTTTATTATCTTAATCATGGATTTATTTGGGAATTCTTGCCACTGATCGTTACTTTAAACCGTTTCTTAATTACAAATAAAAATAAGCAGATTTAAAAAAAAATAAAAAATATCCCATAGAGCACTGTGCAGTCCATTTAAAAGCAAAGGAGAGAACATACACATGTGTACAAACATTTGGAATCGCTAAGATTTTATCAAGGTACCATTAAATGGATTTTAAAATATAGTGAAGACATTACTAATGTTGCAAATGACTATTACTGCTTAAAATTAATGATTTATAAGGTATTATTCACATATGAATGCAAAGCCCCATATTCATCAGCCATTACTCCAGTGTGAATTTTTTGAAGCTCAGGGGGTAAATGTATGTAGCTCTGATTTTTTCAACTCGCCGGAAATCAGCGACTTTGCAGCTAAAATGTAAAGTGGCGATGGCTTGTAAAGGCAAACTTGCACTTACAAGCCATCGCCGCTTTAAATTTTAGCTGCAAAGTCACCGTTTTCCGGCGAGTTGAAAAAATCGGAGCTACGTAGATTTACCCCCAGATCTGGGTTCAAAATGAGCAAAACAAAAACTCATTCTCAAGGAACACATCCGTTTATTGTTTTGAGAAATTAAAGCTATTCCATGTTTGATTGCTAAGAAACTGAAGATTTCATACAAAGGTGTCCACACAAAGATGTCTTGAGAGGAAACGGCAAACTGGATCTAACCAGGATAGAAGAAGAAGTGGAAGGCCCAGATGCACAACTACACAAAAGGAGAACTACATCAGAGTCTGCGGTTTGAGAAACCGAATCCTTACAGGTCCTGAGTTGGCGATTTCCTTAAGTAGTAATCTCCAAATACCAGTGTCATCTTCAACAGTAAAGAGTTAACTCTGGGATCCTGGCCTTATGGGCAGAGTTGCAAAGTAAAAACAATATTTAAAACTGGCAAGTAGGGAAAAAAAAAGGTTAAAATGGGCAAAAGAACACAGAGAATGGACAGTGGGTGACTAGAAAAGAGTATTATGGAAGGATGAGTCTAAGTTTGTGATGTTTGGCTCGAAAAGGAGAACATATTGAAGACATACAGCAAATAAAAGGATGCTGGAGGTGTGTGTGATGCCTTCTGTCAAGTGGAGAAAATATAATGGTATGTGGCTGTTTTGGTGCTGGTAAGGTGGGATATTTAGAGGGTGCAAGGAGTAATGAACCAGGAGGGTTACTATTTTACAAGGTCATGCCATGCGCTTGATTGGTGCAACATGCATCAGGACAATAATCCTAAGTATATGTCTAAGCCAGGGGTCCTCAAACTATGGCCCGCGGGCCACATGCGGCCCGCGGAGGCCATTTATCTGGCCCCCGGGCATAGCCGGATTAAGGGGCTTTTTTTATTATTATTCTTTTTTTTTTTTTTAATGGTGGCGGCGTCGGCGCGGGCAGGGGGTTTCGGGGCTCCCTTCGGTGGTGGGGGGAGCCGGGTAGTAAGAAAAAAAAAAAAGATGCACTACTCGCCTCACCGCGGCGCTGGCGTCCCTCCTCCTCCTTCCTCTCTGCACTGTTGATACTGAATGACAGGCGTGACGTCATCAAGTCACGCCTGTCATTCAGTGAGGAGCAGCGCGGAGAGGAAGCAAGAAGACGAGAGGAGAAGAAAAGAAAAGCTAATAGAAAGGTAAGAAAAAAAAAAAAAGGGAATAACGCAAAAAGGCACAGTATGGAGGAAAAGGGGTAGAAGAGGCACAGTATGGAGGAAAAGGGGTAGAAGAGGCACAGTATGGAGGAAAAGGGGTAGAAGAGGCACAGTATGGAGGAAAAGGGGTAGAAGAGGCACAGTATGGAGGAAAAGGGGTAGAAGAGGCACAGTATGGAGGAAAAGGGGTAGAAGAGGCACAGTATGGAGGAAAAGGGGTAGAAGAGGCACAGTATGGAGGAAAAGGGTAGAAGAGGCACAGTATGGAGGAAAAGGGGTAGAAGAGGCACAGTATGGAGGAAAAGGGGTAGAAGAGGCACAGTATGGAGGAAAAGGGGTAGAAGAGGCACAGTATGGAGGAAAAGGGGTAGAAGAGGCACAGTATGGAGGAAAAGGGGTAGAAGAGGCACAGTATGGAGGAAAAGGGGTAGAAGAGGCACAGTATGGAGGAAAAGGGGTAGAAGAGGCACAGTATGGAGGAAAAGGGGTAGAAGAGGCACAGTATGGAGGAAAAGGGGTAGAAGAGGCACAGTATGGAGGAAAAGGGGTAGAAGAGGCACAGTATGGAGGAAAAGGGGTAGAAGAGGCACAGTATGGAGGAAAAGGGGTAGAAGAGGCACAGTATGGAGGAAAAGGGGTAGAAGAGGCACAGTATGGAGGAAAAGGGGTAGAAGAGGCACAGTATGGAGGAAAAGGGGTAGAAGAGGCACAGTATGGAGGAAAAGGGGTAGAAGAGGCACAGTATGGAGGAAATGGGGTAGAAGAGGCACAGTATGGAGGAAAAGGGGATGCTGGAGGAAAAGGGGTAGAAGAGGCACAGCATGGAGGGAAAAGGGGTAGAAGAGGCACAGCATGGAGGGAAAAGGGGTAGAAGAGGCACAGCATGGAGGGGAAAGGGGTAGAAGAGGCACAGCATGGAGGGAAAAGGGGTAGAAGAGGCACAGCATGGAGGGAAAAGGGGTAGAAGAGGCACAGCATGGAGGGAAAAGGGGTAGAAGAGGCACAGCATGGAGGGAAAAGGGGTAGAAGAGGCACAGCATGGAGGGAAAAGGGGTAGAAGAGGCACAGCATGGAGGGAAAAGGGGTAGAAGAGGCACAGCATGGAGGGAAAAGGGGAAGAAGAGGCACAGCATGGAGGGAAAAGGGGAAGAAGAGGCACAGCATGGAGGGAAAGGGGGTAGAAGAGGCACAGCATGGAGGGAAAAGGGGTAGAAGAGGCACAGCATGGAGGGAAAAGGGGTAGAAGAGGCACAGCATGGAGGGAAAAGGGGTAGAAGAGGCACAGCATGGAGGGAAAAGGGGTAGAAGAGGCACAGCATGGAGGGAAAAGGGGTAGAAGAGGCACAGCATGGAGGGAAAAGGGGTAGAAGAGGCACAGCATGGAGGGAAAAGGGGTAGAAGAGGCACAGCATGGAGGGAAAAGGGGTAGAAGAGGCACAGCATGGAGGGAAAAGGGGTAGAGGAGGCACAGCATGGAGGAAAAAGTTTTTTTTTAGGGCCCCTAACATTCCAGGATCCAGACAAGCCACAACTAAAGAAACCTGCAGCACAGGTGGTGAAAGTGAGAAGAACAGGTAGGAAAGAGCAGCAAAGTCTGTGAAATGTTGTGATTCTAGTGGGATAATCCCAATTTTTGGTGACCGTTCAATGGTGTACACAACAATGCAGTTTTTTTGTCTGTAGGAGGGTGGCCTGGCCATGCCCAATGATGCATTATCAATGGTATTTTAATTTGCGGTATCATTGCTAGTTTTAATGTGCATTATAAATTTTATTTTTAAAGTACGGTATCATTGCTAGTTTTAGCGTGCGGTATCATTGCTAGTTTTAGTGCACGTTATCAATGGTATTTTTAATGTGTGATATCATTGCTAGTTTTAATGTGTGGTGTCAATACCCATTTTAATGTGGTGTTTTGATGATTGTTTTAATGTACAGTATTTTAGTTTGTGGAAACAATGATTTTTCTTATGCAGACAACCTAGGTGAGCCCTCTGGGAGAGCTGTAAGTGTCATACTGTGGGCTGTAGGTGATGTAATGCAGGATGTGTCACTATGCCCTTAATTTTAGATCTTAGGGGCCCCCCTGTCTTAAGTGCCCCGGGCCCCCCGAAGCCTTATACAGCTCTGCCGCCGGGTGTTCATGCCGCCGCTGCCTGTCTGTCATTTTTTTTACATGAGAAGGACGGTCGTTGGTGGAAGAGGGAGAGGGGGCGGCGGCCGCCGATTGGCTGGCCGGCTGAAGCGCTGGATCATAGTTTTTGTTTTTACTATAGTCCGGCCCTCCAACGGTCTGAGAGAGAGTGAACTGGCCCCCTGTTTAAAAAGTTTGAGGACCCCTGGTTTAGAGTAAATTCACTTAGGGTTTAAATGCTTGGTTAGAAAAAATACATATGAATAAATATAGATTTTTGTTAACATTCATATAGTAATTCTTCGCTTAATGTCATTTAAAGGTGGGCACAGAAAATTAAAGAAGTTTGCAGTTAGAGGTGTGGTTTTGTTGCTTTTGTACAGTTTAAAGTATATAATAGCAAAAGCCAGCATGTGTTCATAAAGCATATAGATTAGCAAATTGGTACAAGAACAGTGAGCATTTGAGAAGAGCACGTTTTATTAATAAAAGAGTTTTTGCTTTAAGTAGTACAGAATCCCTAAAATATTTCCCAAAATGCAAGGAAATAATATTAAAGTAAATATATCCATCTTGAAAAAATATTAATAACTGTGTAGAAAACACGTTGGTAGAAGGTTTTTTTTTTTCTTCATAGAAATTTTGGCAACCTTTTTTAAAATAACTCCGTTTCCTCTAAAAATAAGGTGACATTTTCAACAGTATTTGGTCTCCACTCTTTATCTGTTTCTGTTAATATTACAGATCCTTTGTGGTTTTATTCTGAATTTAATACGGTATATTCTTATACATCAGAAACTGAAAAGTAATTGCTTAAGCAAAATGATTGGTAACCTAGACTTATTATTTGGTAGCAGCAACCAGCCATTTTTCTATTGCCATGGGTGACCTTCCTGCACCTCCCTCCTGGCAGTGTGGTCCACTCTTCTTGTGCAGACAGCTCCAGTTCTCCCAGGTATGAAGGTTTCTTCTCCCAGTTGCTGTTTTCAGATCTCTCCAAAGGTGGTCTATGGGATTTAGATCTGGACTCATTGCTGGAAACTTCAGAACAGTGCAAAGTCTTGTGTTGAACCATTCCTGTCTTGGTCTAATGTGTTCCAGAATTAATTTGTCTTGTTCAGGGTATTTTTGCAAACTCCAGTCAGGCTTTCTTATGTATCACTCAGCAGTGAGGCTCTCCTGGGCCTCTTAACATATAGCCACCTTACATTGCAGTGTGTTCCCCCCAAAAAATTTGCCAGCGGGTGGGGACAGTTGTAATACTAAGCAATAATCATGAACAATGTTGTTGGTTATTGCCCACACCTGCCAGGACTGGTCAGACTGGTGGTCAATGGTCTAAGGCACACTGCTGGCTGTTGTCCTCACATAGTGCCTGTTCTAATAGGAGAAACAATGGTTTATTCTATTATAATAGGACTCTGTTGGTCTCCAAGAGCCGGATGGCAAGTAAAAATAGCCGGGTGGAGCACCCGGAAAATAGGTGCTGGGGAGAACACTGCATTGAGTCTTGAATCTGATCAGCAGTTGATTGAGGTACTTTCTACATTTGAACAAACCTGCGCTGTAATCTTTGATCCAGGTTTCTCTTTCCTAAGAACATTACGTATGGTGGAAACTGAAACGTTAAAGTCTGTGGAGGTTGCGTTGTAGCCTGGAGGTTGTCCATGCTCGGCTACAGTCTTCTGTCTGACCTCCTCAGTCAATTCTTTGCTATTCTTTTCTCCATTCTCATTGCAGTACACATAGTGACACAAAATTGGAGAATGTCATTTTCTCTTTTCAAGCTAAATTAAGGAGTGACTTTTATATTGCAGGCACCAGTTACTCACCATAGGTGAGTTCACTTTCAAAGTGATGGAGAATCATCACATGCTTGAAATCTGATTAACTATGTATCTTAAAGGAGGCTATAATTATGGCCGACCCATTAAGGGTTTATGTTTGGAATATGCTACAGCTTTCTTCTTTTTTTTTTTGGTGTTTTATACCGCCACAAAACGGGGAGGGGTGGGGGCGTATGCACATAGTCAATGTACAGTAAGTGTGTGCTAAGCTCAAGTGCATGCAGCAGCGTCTGATTCACACTTCGGGCATCTCAAAGGTACGTGTTTTTCTGTTGTATCACTTGCACCAGCTACCTGAAAGGTGTAAGTGCTGGTTAATGGCGATGACAGTCGCATATGCATGCTAGAACATGTGTTTGCAATTAAAAATGCATTTTATGTGCAGTAGACATTGATAACATCCTAATGAATGTATTATAATAACAAAAACTTTTTCATTGTTATCATTAATAACTATATTACAAGTGAAAATATTTGAATACTTTTTTTTTTTTCCTGTGTGTTCTGGGACTTTATATTGCACATATGTATTGTACATATCATGCAGTGTATTGTGTCTGTCTCAATACAGCAAGTGTGGTATAAGCAGAGCGTACCTAGACTCATTCAACAAGAGAAGTTTTTTCAGATTTGCTTCTAGTTGAATATGGGTGTGTCTGATTTACATTTGTTTTGCGTGCCTTAATGAATCAGTCCCATAGTGTTTTATGAATTCACTGGTCAAAGCCTCCTGGTAGGAGCTACAGAGAGGGTGACTACAGGACATTCCAAATAAGATGGAAATCACCACTCTGCCCTTAGGTCTCTTGCCCAGTGGTATAAAAAGATCATGTTTTTCAAACTAGTAGTTGCATGTAAACTGGTGTGGCTATGGCTATTGGCTCCAATGACCCAATACCCACTTCTAGTTGGGAGTGTTTGCAGCTGAATTTTTTGGACACTGCTTACTATTTTTACTTGTGTTCACTGCAAGTGAACACATTGGGAGTCAAGGTAGTGTTCTCTATTGAGCTGCAATTACAATTGCTACCATAGCAGGTTACATGTGATAGTGTTTCATTGGCATTTGTCGAACACCAGTGAATAACAAGTCTTAAGTTACAAATTTCTTCTTGGCTTCCAACACAATAAGCAACACCTTTTAAAGTAGTATTATGGTCGGTTGGATTTTCTGTTTTGTTTTTTTACATCCAAAACCAGTGTTGTGTTTTGTTTTATTAGTATTATTACTATTATTATTATTATTATTTACAAAACATAACTGACTTCATCTACATTTTCTGGGTACTGGCATTTACTTTTTTTGCAAAGACCCCCCCCAAAACTTCTGAGAATTGATATGAATCAGTAAGTCCTTCCTTAGACTCTGGTAGGAGACCATTCAGACACACCTGACCCTCACCATATTAGTCTATGAACCTCCCTCACTGGGAGAGCTGTGTTCTGCTTATTTTTTGGCACATAACCGACAATCTGGTACTTCACAAAAACTGGCTGGAAAAATAAACCCTTCTAGCTGCTTCTAACACCTCTTCTTAGTGAGAACTACACATTAGGGATCACAATAAACAGGGGCAGTAGGGGGGATACATGTTTACAGTGCTGATGGCTTCAAAAATAATCATGTGTGATTAAGTAAAAGTGTGCTTTTTGCATCATCTAATGTAGACACTATATTCCTAAACATAAAATACTGTATTTGAAGGAAGGCGACAGGGGAAGCAGGATTAATAAATTTTACCACAAAGATGGCCGACCACCTTTTGTGAAGAGACTGTCTCTCCATACAAAGTTATTGCTAGATGTGGCATAGAACAAAAAACTGAGTAAAGAAGCATCCGAGATGTGAAAAGGAGTTAAATTAGGTTAGAGCACCCTTCTAAAGATCGTTTTAGGTCATGATGTTTATCAGCATAACATGGAAATAGAAACAATAGAATATGTCCCTGCTGTCCATTCTCAATTCACTACCTTTTAAGAAGTATCCTGTAATTGAGATTTAATAGGTTTGATGAAGACTTGTTCCTTCGGTTTCCCAAACTTGATTCCATGACAAATAATTTAAATTATAATGTATATTTATTCTGGTTCTACTCATTATATTAGTTTGTTTCTCTCTCCAAGACCTGTGTAACACTTACAATATTACAAAAACGCTCAAGATATTTCAATCAAATTATTTTTCCAAAGTTCTCCGATGAGGTCATTTCATCTAATGAAAATGAGAGAATCTTCATTAACTTCTGTGCTACACATTGATCTTTTGGTTTTACACAATCCGTTTACAGCTTAACTACCTGCCTATTCAAACCTGAAAAGCAAGATTATGATTAATTTCTTGCCTGTAATAAAGAAATCCGTTTGAGTCAGTGGCAGCATATTCTGTTACTGAAATAGAAATTCAGTGAACAGTGGCCTCTATTCTGTATCATTTATAATTCCGCAACGGTGGCGGCTGCACATTTACTAAAGTGTGACCTTGGGCGAGACCTGCAGTCACAGAGGAAAGTAACATGAAGCATTGCCCCAGGCTCTCTCTCTCTCTGGAAGTTAAAAACACTGTACATGGCTTTTATACAGTTTTGCACATTTCGGTTAGCTCCTTGCACAGCGGATACCCTTAATAAAATGACAACAGTAATTTGGTTTTGTCATTTGAACTGGCTTTGGCTACATGCCTCAAAAATACAGTATTAGGGTTGCTGAATGTGTGTCGGGTCTAATTCTTTTTTCCATTTTCCAGAGAGCGGCTTTTCCATTAACTTTGGGAAAACACACTGGCAGATTCGTTTAAAAGCAGCTCAGCTCCACCCTGGCTCTAAGTGACTTAGCCTGTGCAATCAGAAATTAAGATCAAGGGACATTTTTCTCATTAGGCTGTCGTTTTTTGTTATTTGCATTCCAGCGATGGCATTGTGACTTGCAACCATATCTGCAGTATAACTCATCTCAAGGAGTCTTAAGACACTTACTGTAGCATATGTTAACTATTACAAGATGCCTTGATGGAAGGATATTAAAATTACTGGTAATTGACATAAAATATGACAAAGTGTTTTAGGCTTTCTGAGCAAAGCAACACACATTACGGAGGAGCAGCCCCATAATGTAACTGATTAATGAAGGATTGCTGAGGCATACGCTGCTGATGTTATGAAAAATGAATTCTTTGTTGTCTCGCCGACAACCGAGGAACTGCAGCCGGAAAAGACCATTACCGAGAATCATTATCAATAGCAATATTTTCAAACTCTATTATAGCAATCAGGTTAGAATTTATTCAATAGATTTAGCTCATTTGGTGGTAATTGATAAATAATCAAAATTTATCAATGTGCTTGCACACATTTCACTAACAATCAAGCAAAAATGGTCCATTTACCACCTGACTTGGTCCAAATTAGGATTAAATTGATGATCAATTAATCTTAGAAGGGGCAGTGTTGTATTTTGTAAGGGAGCAACAGAAAAAAAAAAAAGGCAAATAAATGTAGTTAAGACAGAAGATTAGTAGAAGGAGCTGAGCTGCTATGGTTCACAGCTAATAAGCACGCAGCTGGATTACAAATGGCTCCAAAAATAAAAAAACGTTTTTTTCTGCTGCTTTTGTGTATTAGGATATGTGATGCAATGGGTGGAATGATTATCATTCGGTGCCTTGGTATACTCTGCATATGAACACGATAGATCTCTTATATCAGCAATGCTAATACTACGATTTCTTGACTATTTTAATGTTTGTTCTTTTTTTCCTTTTTTTTTTTTTTCCTACTTATTTCACTGAATAACTTTATGCTCACTCCCCACACAGACACCCAACAAAATAAATAACATTAATACTTTTAACAGCAATTTTTCAGGATGGCCGGTTAAGCCATAAAGACATTTTCACTATTGCCTTTATTCCTTCTCCCCCCTCCACCAGTAGATATAGGATCATGGGCAGGTTCTTATTTTATTTTTAATTTTTTTTAAAGTCAAATGTTTGCTCGTTTAGGCTTCCTTATTTAATTTGACTATAATGCCAGCAGCAAATGAAAATAAAAAAAAATGTCTAAAATGTTAAATATGATGAAATAAATTCTATCATTTATGCATTGTAGGATTAGAAAGTGTTAATTCACAGTGACATGTTTGCAGAATTGGAAATGTTATCATGCTCGGCTGAGATAAAATGCCCAAAACTTTTCAGGGCATAGGTATTTCCAGGGCATCTTTAAGAGTAAAGCAACAAATTGCCAGGGATGTCAGACAAGGTTTGTAGAACCTTTTGGATGCATGTTTTTATATTTAGATGTTGCAGTAATGTAGGTAATATGGTTGGTGTTGCTTGCACTGGTTTTGTGTTATGGGCTGTTTTTCTGGCTTTCTCTCATCCTTCGTTCCAGTGTTACTGAAAGACAAAGACTTTTGTTCCCTCTTGTGCTGGAATAATCTGCGTTTATAGTCTACTTACATTGGTAGTGTTTTGATGCTGGGGAAAATGCTTTGACAGATCAGATACAGTGGTAAAGTAATGGATGCCAGCCTCCATGAGCTGGCAAGAAGAGACCTGAGAAGTCAGACCTGGCTGGGAATCTAGCAGCTACAGTGAAGCAGGATTGGCTTGTATCTGACAGATGCTAAAGATGAGGTTCAGATTGTAACAAGTAATATCTCTGTAGTAATAAAGGAGACTGAGCTGTTATTATCATTCTACTCATACACCCATACACCTGGTCTTTCCTAGCAAACATTGTATATTGTTCTGCTGTCATATTACATAAACTATATGTGTATACTCCAGAGTTTCCTATTCAACCACAGTGATCCAATCCAGCTGTTTGAACGTGATGGTTGCCATTGGCAGGCTAGTACTAAGCGTTAGTGTGCAATTTACTATGTAATCAGTGTAAGTGCTGCTTTTCTTATTTGCGTTATATAGAACTGTTTGTAGACTTAATCTGAGAGTAGTAGCAATATGTATCTATATTGGCCTCATAGCCTCACATCATCCCTAAACGTCACCCCGTATCAGAGTAATCCGATTCACATAGCTACTTTTTATGCTATGGGACAGGAATCTAATTACTTGGCCACGGATCTGTTCTTTCAGATGATCTGGTAGAATGACCATACTTAATTGAGCATCTTGTCTGTCTGTAAAACTGCAAATTGTCTTTAAGTTCATTACTATTCCCCCCCCCCCCCCCTACAGCACACACACACACACACACCTTTATATGATACCTCTTGTAAATAAGCTCCTGTCTAATATCTTACAGTAGTAACATTACTCTGTGGCAGTATGTAGAGCTAAAGAGGAAATAGCAAGCGGTCCTCTACATATATCTCTCTACTACCGCTCTGTGTCAAAATGCCTGACATACCAGTGACAATAACTTTTTGCACCAGTGATTTCAAAACCAGTGATACTCGGCAGATGATGTGGTTTTAGAAGACTTGTGTAAGCAAAAAATGTACATACAAACCTCCCTCCATATCACCCAGGTACCATCAGAGGTAAACTTACCCTTTTAAAGAGCTAAAAATGAAAACTGTTGGTAAGTGCTAGCCCACTGGTAAATTTAAGGCTCCACAACGTTTCCAAATATTAGATCAATTATCCACTGCCAATAATCTATTTAATTTATGCTCTTTGTTAATTCACCTTGCAGGAAGTTATTCCACTGAGGTTATGCATAAGCACTCCCCGCTCTAATCTCAAAAGAGCAAAGTGTAGGCCTCTTCTGTCCACAGCATGATCCAGACCAGACCGCACCTGCTCAGGAGAGGCTCTAATGGGGGATTGGGAGGTGAGAACGCTATCGCTGGGCCCCCACCAAGATTTTGTGCTGTTCCACCCCTGTATACAAAATACATAATATTAACAATAAATGTAGTTGCAATGTAAAATGTAGAATATTACTTCCATGGTCCACAGTTGACCCAATTTGCAATGCTATATCCTGTGCTACTTGTGTAGAGATCTCCTGATTGAAATAGAACAGAGACTCATCAGTGACACATGCGCCAGGGGTCTGGTTCTGGTCAGTGTAAATCAGAATACAAACTTGGAAACAATATGGGTATTATTGAATGCTTGGGACCCAATCGCTAAGAGTAAGTAATTCAAAAAATATTTGACATTTATATTAATATAGTAAAATATTTGACATCGATATTCCCCAGACTACATCTAATATTGCAGATTTCCACCTCAAAGTTAGTCTATCCTTCTTGTGCTTATTCTGTCTAGGATATGTCCTTGGGTCAGCAGGTAAACCACTGAATAGAAAGTGATCAAATACAATTTAGCATATTCCATTATAAGAACTGTAATTTCCGAAAAATTTTCTAAGGTCATGGTTGGAAAGTTCATGTGAAGGACCTATCTTGATTTTGGAATGGAAGTTTTGAATTGTTTTCTTGCACACACTTTGCTGTGTAGTAGGGAAGTGCATGTTTCTATTAGCATTTTTAAACAGGATATACAAGTAGTGGACAAAAAAATGGAAACGCCAATATAAAGTCACAAGGAGGAATGCAGAACCATTCTTTCATAAAAAAAAAGCCACTCAGCTGATGCCTGGTTGATGGTGGCGGAAAACGCTGTTCCAGAATATTGCTAAAAATTCAAATGGGTTCAGATCTGGTGACTTTAGACTATGGATAGCATCCGTGTTATGCTCATCAAACCAATGGCTGCTCTGTGGATTGGGGAATTGTCATCATGGAAGACACCCCACCTTAAAGAAAGAAATGCTGCAACAGTAGATGATCACCCTGTACTATTAAGTAGCAATTAGCATTGACTTGTCTTCTAAGAGAATGACTGCACCCAAACCATGACAGGAGTATGCTCTCCACAACATTATAGAACCATCAGACCTTTGGCTGTTGGAAACAGGCACCTGGCTGTAGAGTTCTGTAGGATGATGTCAAACATGCAGTCAGCCTTTCTACAGACCATGGTGAAGGATGATTCATCTGACTATTGCCTTCCTCCACTGCTCGGTAGTCCAGTGCCTGTGCTCTTTACATAACTGAACACACATATGTGCTTTGTCGGGAGCGATTCTGTACTTACACCGACTATAATATCCTGCTTTCTCTGTTTAGTTCTTGTTAGGGCTTTTTTTTATGAAACCGGCTGCTTGTGCCACTGGTTGAAATTTGCAGATAATTGATGTGCAGTTGGGACAGACTTCCTGTCACTTACCTGCATGGAACGATTAGACCAGCAAGTGAAATGCCTCAAAAGCCCAGACATAGTTGGTGTTGTAAAAAAAAAATAAAAAAAAAATAATAAGCAAGAGTAATAGATCTACTTGAAATGTAATAGCCTTATTGACAGGGGAGGGCTGGCAAAGTTTAGCCCAGGGGGCAAGCCTCAACTCAGCAGCCTATTTTAATAGGGAAAAATGCAGGAGGCCCAGTGACCCAGCCCAAGGTAGTGCACTATGGGATCGCTCCCCTGCCTCCCCTGCCCAGCCTGCCCCTGCTTATTGAAAGTAATGGCCTTTTGTAAGCAATGGATTTTAGGGAAAATAGCGGTTTGCGTTCGCTTTGTAGGGCATCAAATGTATTTCTATACAATGTAATACATGGAGAAGTCACTAGGATTGTAATGACATTCAACATGTTTGTGACATTGACATTTTTAACTGAAGCATTTTTAAGCTGCCCTACCACCTACTGTACAGCCCCAATAAATCAATGACATTCACCACTGTTAGATTTCAGGTGAGGGAGGGGTGAGCAGGAAGACCATTCTCCAGCATTATTGCAGCTTATGATAGTTCCTCCCACTCATGTCAGTTGCGCCCCTACTGGTTTTCAATTGGGGCTGTGAGAAAAACAAAGGTGGTAGAGATAGAAGGGGCACACCATGTTCAACTAATTTGCAGATTAGTGTGAAAACTAAAGAACAGAACAAAGCAAAATAAGAGCGCATATCACTTGAACCAAATAAAAAATACTGCCATAAATATATATATTTTTTTTTTTTTATTAAAAACATATAATACTAAACAAACTAAATATTGCAGTATAAAAATCATGAATCAACCGAAGTCCAAGTGGATCAGCAATTAAAGCCTGGCAGTTTCCTCACCCACCGCAGACTCATTCTGATAAACAGTTCAGGTATATTTAGCAAAGCTTTGCCTTGAAGGTGATTGCTGTTTTAAATTTCCTCTGCAAAGTCGCCGAATATCGGCAATTTGTAGAATCTGCTTTTAATACATTTACCCCATGGTGGGTGTCTCGACTCGGTTGGGGGAAAATGTCCTAGGTCTATGGATTATGCATAAATTAATATTGTAGTTTTGTTTTTTTAGGTTTGTTGCATTTCTGTGTTTTGGTTCTCTTATTATCTGACTGAGTTTGCAAATAGTAAAGGGTCATTCCATCATTGTTTTCTTCATTTCTCTTAAATGTATCTGTCAGATTTAAGGATGCATAAACTCCTTTGCCAGTGATCTGGTAGAGGAGACACTTGACTGATTTAATAGGGCATAAAATAATTATTTCTCAAATGGTCGTCCAGTTGTGTCAGATCACTTTGCTTTCCAGTAGCCATGTCTTCATGATCTTCTAAACATGAATCTGCTGGCACTTGTATTTATTTTTCTACTTTACTTCATTGTATTGTCTTCTTAAATAGCTGTGTAATCCCTACACTGTGGCATCATTTCTGTGACATTACGTAGATTATATTAATAATCTACAATTCAAGTTTATTTGACATCCAAAAAGAAAATTATTGCCTGTACTTATTTTCACTTTTACTTTTGTTTAAATGTTTAGTAGGACATATGGTAATGTTCTTATCTCTTATAAGGTTACCAGGCATCCCCTGTTTTGGTGCATCTGTTTTTGGAAAACTTTGCCCCCAGAAGGCCCTGGGACCAAGCTTCCCTCTCCTGGCTGCATGTTATTCTTCTGGCCCCACACACAGATCACTGGCTGATAGCTGAGGTGACTGTCACCTTTGTTGTCGTTTATTCCTGTTGCTGAGATTATCTCACCACTGAAAGTGTTAAGTGTTCTTAGCAATAAATTTCCATGCACCCTCCAAGCAGTTACAATTGCTCCTGGTGCCTCCATACCTCTTGCCTGGAGGGAGGTTCTGGATCTTTTGGACCTATGTGTGAAGCCCTCAATGACCTTGAGATCTCTAGATAATGTGGAAACATCGAACGGATGTTTAGGAAAGTGTCTGGGAAGGGGCGCGGGCCGGCAAGGAAGGGGGCTGGAGAGCTGGACAGATATACGGAAGACTGGCATGTGTAGGGGTTAAACCCTTCAATATATGGGGGACAATGGAGACCTGATTTTTGTGCAGTATGAATGGCAGGAAGGGATTATTGCTGCTTATTTCTGCAGTGTATGACGGCCATTGGTGGTTACCTCTGACAGTATATGGCTGGCAATATAGGTACTACTGCCCATTGTATGTTTGGCACAGAAGCATCTGTGTATAATGTATGTTTGACATATGGGGGGGGTGGGGGTGGGGGGTGCCCTCTGCGCAAAATTCTGATATTTGTAGCCTAGGAATATAGAACTATGAAAATAATTTTGACCACTATGTGCTTGCTGGCTATTCATTTTTGTGCTACAATAAGTGCATCTCTATTTCCCAAACAACATATCTAGTGTATATTCTTTAATATACACCAGTTAATTTTTGTAGTCTTTGTACTATACAAATTTAACACTTTTTCATTTGAAATTTCTATTTTTGGAATGTGCATATTTTGCTGTGGCTTACATTGGTTGAGGCCAAAATATTGATGATTGTGTCCCCAGATTTGTGTGTGTGTGTGTGTGTGTGTGTTTGTAATTTAGTGTATTTTCTATGAGACATTTCGGAATAATGGATCTTAAGATCCCTAGAAATATTTGGCCGATACTGGGATGTGACTCTCAGACCTGTAATGATCCCATATTTTTTTGTCTCTTGGCACAATTCTAACTTTCAATAAAGGAATCAAGGGACAGCGCAAAACATGGAATCATTGGGTTTCCAAGAGAGATCATCTCTGCAGTGTTACTTCCTACATACAGGGTATAATGCCATACAAATACTAGATTTTAAGCAACCACTAAAAACTGTAGCGTAGTTGCTTTACTGTATAACCAGGTCAAAGGATTATTTTTTAGAAAACTTTAAAAAAGCACTAATTGTGTGCTCAAAGTAAGAATAGCATATTTGGGGGATTTTTAAGTTTAGTTTTCTCTTAAATCATATTGAATTGTGGAAGTTTGGTTGATTTTGTCCAGATAATAATGTTGAATGTTCTCATCTGTCATATCCAGATTATCCAAAGAAAAAGTCATGTATCAAAAGGAAGCCAAACAACAGGAGGAGAAGATAGAGCGGATGAAACGTGACGGAGGAGATGAATACGATATTAAAAAACAGGCAAGTAATGATTTTTATATGAAAATCATAAATATAGTATTTCTCTTCACATTCCCTTTTAAAGAAAAAAATATTCCATATATGAAAAGTTTTCTTTGAAATTCTTATTTAATAAAATCATCCATTGGTAATAGATTATGATGGATTTTCCCTCTGTATATTTATACCTATTAATATGAGCTTGATCGGTCAGTGGAGAATTAAAACATGATCATAGTTCCACATATGGCTTCATTTAAATGACAAATAGCACATCAGCTGCTTGGCCTCTCCAAGTAACAGTTTAATGCGTTTACATGAGTTGTAATACCATTATAGAGGGGGTCTGAAATATAGCGCTGTGTCCTCAAACCTACTGATAATTCTTATAACGTTTGGTGTGTGGCGTTTTTTGGTAACTCATCGCCAATAGCGCCTTCAAATGCTACAAAAAGTACAAACCCTTGTAGTAAACACTACATATGCGTTTTTACTAGCACTAAAACGTGTAAATGCCCCAGCGCCTAGCAGTATACAAGCTCTGCCTGTTTCAGGCATGGAGGGAGCCTGGTTTTACTTGACATGTAGTCATATGACTCCTATTATAAGACATTTATGAAGAAGAGTTGCATGGAGATGATTTGCTGTAAATAGTCCTGAAAATGGTAACACCCTTCTAAAAACTATAGTTCCTGTGGGGGTGGTAACTGTGCTGTCAATACGTCTTGACATATGTTTGAGGCTCCTGGTATATTCTAGTCTTGTACTGACAGCATCTTCAGCTTCATCCTCTTCCATCGTTATCCCCATTTATCTCTACTGCATTTGTTAGAGTCCACCCCATCCAAAGACGCCAGTCTCTGTCTCTCGAATACTAATCTAACGTTCCCTTCCTTTCAAACCCTTGTTCTCTTCATCTTCATAATAAGTACAGAAATGTTAGTTTGTGAAGAAATATGGTTCTGTGTACAGAATCTTTGTCCATGTTTTACTGAACATCTGTACAAAAATAATATAACAGATTCAACCTAACTTGTTTCAATTTATTGAGCCATAATGTAAAAATAACCATATGTGAGCTTATACTACTGTTTTTAAAATTCATTGCACTGAAATACATCATTTAAGCCAGCTCATGATTTTTGTACTAAATGAGATTGTAAACTGCTAGTATTCCTTGCCCTTAACATAAGGATTTGCACAAAACAACATTTCGGAATATATAGGCAGGAAAAATGTTCACGTTCGGTGGGGTTCCAGTTTAGTAATTTTTCTCCCAGCCGCATGGTGAGAATATCATCTCTGCTAAAATGAAATGCAGCGATAAGTAATAACTTTTTATGCATGATAAGTATCAAAATACAAACCTGCTGTTTTCTGCTTTTCATTTTCTTTACCTTTCTCTTTCACTTAAAATCTCCCGCCGGGGTCTCGCAGCATGATCAATAATACTCAATAACACTTTTTTTTTTCTCCATGCAGTAATTATCTCAATGTGATATTATCTCAGCACAGTATTTCTTTATTAACCACAAGATTCAGGCGATTTCTATACATGCAGCTGATCCCATCCTGGGTAAAGGTGCTCCACAGAAAACCAGTGGAAAGCGTTTATTTTAAGTAAACTTTCTGAGCCCAAGCTGGGACTTCAGTGACGGACACGACGACCGCGCGTTCGTCTCTGGATGTGCTGCCCGTCTCTGCTGCTCTTCAATTGCTTTTGGATGAAGTGTGAACGAAGCCACTTATATATGCATGATTTTATTCTAACCAAAATAGTTTTCCACAAGTTGAGCCGACATGATTATTGCTTTATCAGTAAAACCTGGGTTAGGAATTTGTTTTAAAAATGATTCCGTGCAAAGCTATTGTCTTTTTTTTTTTTTTGTTTTTGTTATCCTTCATTATAAATAAATGTCACTGAATATGACTTAAGGATAACAAGGGAAAACGTAATGAAACAGAATAATTTGCATTGTATAACACTGATTAACTATTATTGGATTAGTAACATAACATTGCTAAGCCTGTGTCCTATAAGCATATTAGAATGGCATGTTGGATTGCCAGAAAGCTGGGCATTCTGAAGCTCCTGTCGTGGCAGACAGCCGTCATGAGATGTTTGATATGTGATCCATATGACCCAGTGCCGATTCACTGCTGTGTTATCCAAATAGGAGATTCGGAATGTGGCGATTATTTTTATTTTTTTCCCCACTGGAAAAGACAACATTCCAAGATTACATATCACTACCCTTAGCTGAAATTTGGCACAGGTCAATCACATCCAGCAGTTCTAATTTCTGTGTTGGTCCAGAAGGGGGCAAACAAAATGCAACAGCTGCCACAGAAACCTCAAAGGGGAAATGCAATATAAAAGAAATGACTTGAACGTTTAGTATAAGCAAAGTGTTATTTGATTGCAGAGCACTTTCCATACAGCACAAATAATTATTGTGTTTTAATTTTTAAGGATTTGTTAGGTTTTTAATAATAATGAGCACTAATTTGAATCCTCCTAAAAATGAACCTTGTTGCCTCCTCTTACATGTTCATTACAAATGTTCATCTCCATTTCGCATTGCAGAAGGAAGTTTTGCAGGAATCTCACATGATGATCCCAGACTGTCACCGCAGACTGGAAGCAGCACATACGGATCTTACACAACTCCTAGTAAGTAGATCTATGTGAGCCATGGACATTAGTAGTGTTGATAAATACATACTAAAGGCCAGAATGATCTCCCTCAATTGGTATATTGTTTTTTTGGTATGTTGGTCTTCAGCGTTCATTATGGACTTGAAAATGCACAAATGTCATACTTGACCACTCAAGAACACTGATGATATAACTTAGTGTTACTATCTGCTTACAGGTGTAGAAAGCCGGGTCTCCATTACACTCATAGGCTTCTTTTAAATTTAATCAAAATCATTTTATTTTTTTTATGAATGTACATGGTTTTATATTATACATCTTCTGTTTTAAGAGAACTAGCCATTTAGTTGTGGTACAATATAAATCCTTTTAGTTTATTACATTTTCTCCATTAGTGGTGATCCATGACATGTCTGAGGATTGGTTTACCCTTGGATAATATCCCACTTTTCCATGGCAAATTTCATGTTCAGTCTCTTACTTTTCCTTCTCTACTTTTTAATGTCCATGTAAGGTACTTTGTGATCCAATAACTTTAATTGTGCAATGATAACAGCGCGGACCCCAGTGCTGTCTTGTCTAACAGATGGGTCAGTAGAAGAGTTTCTGGTGGAACCAAAATATGTTTTAATAGATTTTAGGCTCATCAGTATTTTATCATCAATGTCAGAAAATGATATTGATGCACCCCATTCATGTTTGTTAACATGGATGTTTTATACAAGTTGTATCCTGCATTAACTGTATCAATACTAACATTATTGTAGTATATATTACTCCGTTAACTTATTGTGAACCCAACTCCCACATAATGATGTGGTTTGTCTTTATTTCTGGGGGTTCTAGTGGTAGCCACACTGGGTGGTGGCAGCAATGTGACCATTTGTTGGCTTCGCAGAATTGCATCTCTATGATTGATTATAATGTGTTATCTGCTACAGTATAGCGCCCCATAGTGGGTGGCTTAGTTATTCTGAAGCTAGGCCCTTGTTCTAAAAGCAGAATGAAAGTCCAATTAGTGACTGATGTGAATACACAGCATTCATGTTTGAAATGACAATGTTTTCTTCTTTTAGGAGAATGAAAAAGATTTGGAAGAGACAGAGGAATATAAAGATGCTCGCGCCATGCTGGACTCTGTGAAATTAGATGCATGAACACTCTCCAGTTTTTATTTTTATGCCTTGATACCATTCCACTGTCCTATTGGAAATTTGGGAAACACGAATGTATTTCCAGAGCCTAACGATACAGGACATGTTAAAATTCCATTTATGTAGCTTCAAGGCTGTAGAAAAAAAAAATGCTTTATCCTATACAGCTTTGTAGAAGTGTACTTAACTGGTATAGTAAAGGGAAAATCTCCATTTTCACATTTCCTGCATTAAAGGTGGTTAAGACAAAACAAGCAATGGTTTGTAGGTTCATCATTTCACATGTATGGAGGGTTAGTGGAGGAGTTTGGTGATACAATTTTGTTGTCATGGTTTACACAATGGAAAATATATTTTTTTTCCTATTTCGTGGCCAGAGCCCAGAAGGCTGCTATTAGTTCTGCCTGCCACTGGCAAATAGCGGTGGAGAGGTGTGAGAGGGGAGGGCCAATTACAAGCCGCAATCTCTTGATTATGCTGTATAATTGGTCCTTCCTACTCACACCCTGTTTTTGTTACGGTTAATAGAACACCCTTTTCCACTCGCACGTGATTCTTGGTCCACTTGCTGACCCCACCCTCTGGTTTTCAGCTGGGGCTGTAAGAGGAACAGAGCAGCCCCAGGAGCAGTCCTTGGGGTTTCGGCTAAGAGAGAACCCCTGCACTACTAATGGTGTGTATAGGCATCAGAGGAGCCCTCTCTATCTCGGGAACATGTTCTCTCGATATATAACTGTATATGCCATTGTTATTACACACTTGTCTGTTTAATAATCCTCTTGTAGGGTGAGGCTTATTTGTGCTATTAGTATTTTTGACATATCTGTTAAACATAATTCGATATTTATTGAGAAAGCAGCTTATGGTCTTGAAATCAAGCTGCCCGCACTTAGTCTTCCTTCCTGTTTTTTGTTGTATGTCTGATTAGGAAGAGTGTCCTTCACCAGATGCAGCTTTGCTCTCTCTCCACCGCTTCAAGACCCTTATGTTCTGGGGAGATTCCCCTATATGCACGCTACTTCATTTATTTTTCTTTAACCATCTTACTACTTTCCCTACACTTCTGAAACAGAAATCAATATCATATTTTCATTCCACATTCTAAGTGCATTTATCACCATGCATTAACCTTTACTGGTTTATTACATGGGGGGAAAAATATGCCAACTTTAATTTTTGTTCTGGAAATAGTTACTGCTGGCACTGTTTATAATAGCACCATTGGGGCTAATCTGTATAGTTTTTGGAATCTGTCTCCTTGTGTCCTTCATGTCTGATGGTACCACAAGCCTCCACTTCTGCCTCTGCGCAGTTGCAGTAATCACAACATTAAACAAAAGTTGAATTACTGCAAATGAAATAGACAGGAACAGTAAAAAAAACATAAAAAAAATCTACCATAACACAACACTAATTGACACACTAGTCTACTAATAACACAATTCGAAGCTCCAGTGTTTCCTGCACTGATATGCATTTCTTCATTGGGTGGTGATATACCCAGCAGGGCAGTTAATGTTCCAGGGCTTTGAATTGTGACTAGTCAGTGTCATGTTCTGGCATCATTTTTAGGTGCCAAAATAAACTCCTCTTTTTAGTAACTGCCTTTACTTTTGTTTGTTGGATTTTCACATGACATTCTCCTCCTCTTACCGTAGATTCACCTTTTTAAATTAGATTACTGACCAGTGAGCTATGGGGAGAGGGGCAAATTGGTAATTTAAAACAGTGCTTGTCTTTCTTTAGTTGACCACCTCATCCAAACAAATGTGTTATTAGATGCCCTTATGCTTCCTTGTTTTTATCCAATCACATGGCATTCCTTATTGTAATGCCATTCTATAGCGTTTTTCATGAGTTATCCCGACCAATGGACCACGCAAACAACAGTAGAAAGTGTGTTATCTCAATTCTAAGCATGCCTGGTATCTGTAGTGAACACTAAACAATATGTACGTTGGTATTTGTGCATAACTTTACATTTTAATCTTCTTTCTACTGTGTGATGGAAAGAAAATTAAACATTAATTTTGACCTTAGGGCTCATTCATGCAATATATATATATATATATATATATATATATATATATATATATATATATATATATATATAGAAAATATATGTATGTTTTTTTTAATATACTGTATTTCAATTTAGATGCAGTTTGTGTGTTTTTTCTTTTAAACAAATTTTTATGATGCAATTATACATGTTTTTTATGAAATTTATATAAGGCATATTAACTTTATAAAAATGCGTTAAAACTTTATTTGATTTTTGTTTTATATTTTTACATATAGTATCAATGCATTTTCTATGCCCCCAGTTTAGCATTATGAGAATTACTGATTGTTTAGGAAGTGTTTCAAAATCTTATATGCAGTGCTAATATTTTATATAGTATAGTTTCTTCAATCCTCCGTGGCAGCATTAACAATGGGTGAGTCTCTTCTAACCTTAGGAAGAGACTGGAAATAAAAGAAGCCTCTGGGTAGAATATAGTGCAGCTCCTCCTCATCCCTGGTGTCTGTTCCTTTCTCTACCTGACTATACAGAGCATAAGTTAGTATGTTGTTTTCTGTATAGGGGCTTGCCTTTATCTAGAGGCCCGACTCCACATTGCTGCTGAGGTTCAGAGCTGGCAACCTTCGATAGTAAATGCAGTACAATTCAGATCTGTAAGCATTTTGAATTTGGCAAGTGCGTGCCGTATAGGCTCTGTGCAGGGATGAATAAGCACAAAAATGAAACTTAATTCCAAAGGTAGATGCAGCAATAGCCATTTTCTGCTAGGACGACTATTCCTTTAAAAGACATTGTCCTTTTTTTTTGGGGGGGGGGGTCCTATGGATAGAAAGATGAAAATTTGTTTTAAGAAACTTCATATTTCTAGGGGAACTACCTTAAAGGCAGATGTGGTCATGGTTTAGGTGTCCAGAGCACTCGGACTATTGTGAGAAACCCAATGTGGATGTTAAAGAAAAAAAATATAGTAGACAACACTTTCTTAATAGTGTTATGTCCGTAACCATCGTCCCCAATAAGGATTGTCTGATGTGATTAGTGTGATCCAAAACACAGAGATTTAATAGCAAAATATCACAAAGTATAACCCGATACATACGCGGCACACTGGACCCAGTAACAGTTTATGAATCCTGAAGTCTGCTTAGTCAGAGAGACTGTTACTGTGCCAGTGGTCTGGGTTGAAAGAAAACAGTGATGATGTCACAATGTACACAAAGATACCACTAAGTTCGTTCTTTATTGGTTCAGGGTTTAAGATGGTCTAGTACATTGCAGGTCATAGGTCAGATCAAACGATGCTTCTCCAAAGGTGGGGGCAACTCCTCCAACAGTTGTGTACGGGAACTGCCAAAAATCTGGTTTAAACTAACCCATTAACAAGAGTATTTTTGAGTATTAATCTTAAACTAATAACTAGCGATCGCTTATCCGATGATACCAGATTCTTGCTGGTGAAATGTGGATTAATAGAAGACCAAACACAATACATTTCTTATGACCTGGACCATAAATATCTTTAATGTAGGTTTACCTTTGTGTAATAAAATCTCTAAGTCTTAATAATAAAAGAATGTGAGTTGGAAACTTTATTAAAGTGAACTATTTACAAATGTAGGTTCAAATGTAGATGTATTTACTGTGTTTTCCTATGTGATTGCATTTTTAATCTTTTGTATGCCGTTTCATACTAATCGCAATTGCACAGGAAACTATAACAACCAATATTTATTAATTTAGAACAACTTCATCCAATTATTTGACTTCAACAATAGCATTGAGGTTATGGAGAGAGAAATAGAATTCCTTTGAGACATCCTGGGATATCATTGTCTTTTAAGTCAGAACTATGGCCTCAGTGGCAATAGCTAAAAGCTCTCTGGATGTGTCCATGCTAACTCTAAGTACTCCCTTCCTCTTCATCCATCAACATTTTAAGGATGTAAGGAGCTACAAACTTGGTAGACATACACTAGGCAATGGGGTGCTAGTATATCTAAATAGCCCTTTTCAGGCATTCTGGCTTAAAGATGTGAGGTCAAGTCAGAGGATCTTGCAATGACTTGCCTAGCTCAGCCCTCATTGATAACGATGGGTGGCAGCATCACAGATTATACTGAAATCTGGACACATTCTATTTAGGATCAGTGGGTTCTGGACATTCAGTAGAGGGTATAAAATGGAGTTTCATTATGTTCCCAGAAGGAACTTTTGATGTCAAATCCAGAACCTCATGCACTGAAGTAGAATTGTAAGGGCTACACATCAGTCTACAAACATAGGAAGCCCCAGTAATTCCAAATGGCTGGATCATAAATGAGCCAAAGTCATCTTGTGCCATCACAACAAATAAAATTCCTGGGAGTCCAGATAGATGTGAGGAACTAAATTGTGTCTGCCGAAGGAAAGATGCATCAAGAGCCAGTCCTTGGCTTGTTAGTTACAGTCTCAAAAGTAAGATTCCAATAGGAGGGGATCATTGCCTCCTAGGAATGCTTTCTGTCACCACAGGTGTCGTCCCTTGGGCTAGGTGGCACTTGCGAATCCTTCAGTTAGGTTTAATCAGTGGGATCACAAACAAACCTCTCTGGATCAAGTTATCCGATTAGCAAAAACCAAAAGGTAGTCCCTCAGCTGGTGGCAGGATCCATTACTATAAGAACCAGAATGGACAACACTCATAGATTCCAGTGCCACAGGCTGGGGAGCTAATCTGGCAAAAGCAGCACACGGTAAATGGTCACAAAGAGAAAGGAGACTAAGGGGTAAATGTATCAAGCTGAGAGTTTTCCGGCGGGTTTGAAAAGTGGAGATGTTGCCTATAGCAACCAATCACATTCTAACTATCATTTTGTAGAATGTGCTAAATAAATGATAGCTAGAATCTGATTGGTGTTTCAAACCCGCTGGAAAACTCTCAGCTTGATACATTTACCCCTAAATGTAAATGTCCTGGAAATGAGGGAAGTTGTAAGGCAATTCAACATTTTCAGCTTCATTAAAAGGCAAGAATCTCCGGATATTCTTAGACAATAGGATGGTAGTCGCCTTCATAAACCATCAAGGAAACTAAGGTCTCTCTCAGCACTTCACATTGCAGGTAAGCAAAATGTCATAGATTATTAAAACTGAAAGCAAATTCATCCATGAGAGCGGAGTTTGCATCAAGAAAACTTTAAATAACTAACAAAGAAGTTCTCCAAATAGACCAATGGTGACAGATTAAAACACCAATAGAACCAGATTTTTTTCTCACCACGAAGTTTCAGGAACAGAGGAGATAGATGCCCTGTCAATCATGTGGACCTTCCAGTTAAGGTATGTCTTTACTGCATTTTCTCTCATTGCTCATACCCTAAGAATGATCAAAACAGAGAAGGCAGTAATCCTAGCAATTTTTTTTGCCGAAGCATTCATGGTTCACAGTAGCCTCGGAGATGAATCTAGAATAACCTCTATCTCTTGCACTAGATCTTCTTCATCAAGGCCCAAGTCTTCATCTAAATCTAGAGTGGCTAGCTTTGATGGCATGGAGGTTGATCGATCACTGTTGAGAAAGAAGGGAGGCTCAGAAAAAGTTATTGACATACTCCTGCAGAGAAGGAAATATAACTCTTCTATGGTCTATTATAAAATTTGGAAGATGTTTATCATTTGTTGTGAACCTAAGCTTGATCCAGCTTTAGATAGTATTTCACATATACTTGAGTTTCTTCATGATGGCCTTAGCAAAGGTCTCACTCCCAACCTTTAAGGGATAAGTTTCTGCACTTAGTGTCTTTTTGAACACTAGGGGATAAATGTATGAATGTCCGATTTCTGCAAGTTGCCGGAAATCGGCGACTTTGCAGGTAAAATTTAAAGCGGCGATGACTTGAAAAGGCAAGTTTGCCTTTACAAGCCATCGCCCCGATAAATTTTCACTGCAAAGTCGCCGATTTCTGGCGACTTGCAGAAATCGGACATTCATACATTTACCCACAGATTGGCTTCAGAAGATCTTATCAGTTTTTTTTCAAGCAGTGAAGAGGATACATGAAGGCCTTTGTAGCACCCTTAGATTTTCAACTTAGTTCTCAACATATTGATGTTTGATCCATTTGAACTGTTACTAGGGTGACACACTGATAATAGTCTTGTGGCAATTACTTAAGGCACACTCCACTAGATCAGTAGCAATCTCTCTGGCACTTAGGGCACAGGCCCAACAGCAAATCATTGAAAATCTGCAGGCTGATCCTCTATTCATACTTTGACCAGACGTTATCTACTGGATGTGATATCATCACTGATGCACAATTTTGGATGACCCATTCTTCATACAGCTGTTCAACAAATTCTAGGTCCTCCAAAGAGGCCTATTTAGAATAACCCGGTAGTTCATCTAAAGCCATGCTTTTCTGGAACCTAGCTTTTATCCCTTCTCTTGTGCAGCATGTAAATCTTCTTTAGTCACAAATGATTTAATCAGATATCATTATTTAGAATGTTCAGGGAGCTGAATATTCTTTCCTACAAGCTGACTATTATCTGTTTAATAAAAGATCCCTTTATGATCCACAGATAAAGGTTTGTCACCGATCTGATGTGGACCTTTATTATCTTTCCTTCCAGAGACAATAGTGAGAGGGAGAATATTACTAAATAGCTGACTAATGATCCAAAAACAAAGCACCCCAGTGAAGGGCTTAGCTAGGACATGTGCTCTTCGGCTGTTTGAGGGTGGATTAAGTTGCCATACTGCTGACTACACGTACACTATATGGACAAAAATATTTGGCCACACCTTTAATTGAATTGAGGTGTTTCAATCAGACCCGTTGCCAGAGGTGTATAAAAAGAAGCACCTAGCCATCAGTCTCCAATTGCAAACATTTGTGATACTGTTAGGCTGACGGTCAGATCACCAACCCACAGAACTAGATGGCGGAGGTTTTCACCTATAGCAGCCGCCTTTCCCTTAGAGCTTAATGTGCTCACTGGTACTCAGATGCCACCAGGACTTAACTCCAGGTGTAGTGTGAGTTGGTAATGTAAGCCCGTAGCAGCAGGCCAGGAGGCTGGATAGAAAGCAGCGGATAGTCAGACGGTAGCAGAGGTCAAGGGTCACAGGCAAGCAGGGTAGTCCATAAACACGCCAAAGGTCGGGGTCACAGGCAAGGTAGCAGAGTCCAAGGTACAGGCCAAAGGGTCAGGGTCACGGGCAAACAGGCATTGTCTAAAATTAAGGCAGGGGGTCATACACTGAGAATCCAACAGAGTAACCACAGGACAGGGTACAACAGACAGGAGCAGGTTAGCAAGACTGGGTCAGAAGCACTATAACCAGCAGGGAGGCTAAGCCCTCCCTACCTTAAATACAAGAATCCACCAATCTGGGCTTTGCCCGGTAATCACCCTAAGAGCCAGATTGATTACTACAATATTAATTAATCAGCCCGCAGGCTGTACTCTCTGCACATGCGTCCGGCTGCCAGACTTGCCGGGGCGCATAGAATCTTAATTCAACGTCCGACCGTTGCCCTGGTAACAGTCGGCCCAGACTTCCGGAAGTGACGTCCCGGTCGTCATAGCGATGGCCGGGACGCCAGAGAGAGGGACGGTGAGTCGCGGCGGTGCCCGTGGCCGCGGCGGCTCTCTAACAGATACAAAATGGGTCGTTCTGATGAGCTTGGTGACTTCAAGCGTGGTACTGTGATAGGATGCCACCTTTGCAATAAGACGTCTTGTGAAATTTCATCTCTGCTGGATATTCCACGGTCAACTATAAGTGATATTATTAGAAAGTGAAAGTGTTCAGGAACAACAGCAACTCCGCCACAAAGCGGAAGACCACGTAAAATCACAGAGGAAGGTCAACGACTGCTAAGGCGCATGGTGTGTAGAAGTGACTAACGCTCTGCTGATTCCATAGCTGAAGAGTTCCGAACTTCCACTGACATTAATGTAAGCACAAAACTGTGCAGCGGGAGCTTAATGGAATGGGTTGTCATGGCTGAGCAGCTGCATGCAAGCCTCACATCACCAAGACCAATGCCAAGCGTCGGATGGAGTGGTGTAAAGCACAACGACACTGGACTGTGGAGCAGTGGAAACGTGTTCTGTGGAGTGATGAATCACGTTTCTCTGTTTGGAGGTCAGATGAGTGAGTCTAGGTTTGGCGGATGCCGGGAGAATGTTACCCGCGTGACTGCATTATGTCAACTGTGAAGTTTGGTGGAGGAGGGATCATGGTATGGGGCTGTTTTTCAGGGTTTAAGTTAGGCCCATTATCTCCAGTGAAGGGCAATCTTCACTGGACCAAGTCATTTTGGACAATGTTATGCTTCCAACAGTTTGGGGATGGCTCTTCTATTCCAACATGACTGTGGCCCAGTGCACAAAGCAAAGGCTACAAAGACATGGTTTGATGAGTTCCGTGTGGAAGAACTTGACTGGCCCACATAGAGCCCTGACCTCACTCCATCGAACACTTTTGGAAAGAACTGGAATGGAGATTGCGAGCCAGGTCTTTTAGTCCAACATCAGTGCCTGACCTCATAAATGCTCTACAGAATGAATGGGCACAAAATCCCACAGAAACACTCCAACATCTTGTGGAAAGCCTTCCAAGAAGACTGGAAGCTGTTATTGCTGCAAAATGGGACCAACTCCATATTAATATATATATATTTAAATACAATGTCATTACATTACCTGTTGGTGTAATGGTTGAACGGCCGAATACTTTTATCCATATAGTGTATGTGGAGTGCTTCCGTCCCTTGTAGGAGTGTAGGAAAGACAGTATACTTGCCAAAGCCCTTCACTTTGCATAGTCCGTCCTTCATGTTGGTGTCCTCAACTTGGACCTGTTGCATGTGCAAAAAAACCATGTCACTGCACACTTGCCAAATTTCGGACTGCTTTGAGAACTTAATTGTAACACGCCTACTGCAGAGGGTAGTAACTAATGGTATCTGGTAGCCTGTCCAGAACTTCGGCAGCAGTGTGTTGCCGGGCCTCTAGATAAAGATAAGCCCCTATACAGAAAGCAAGAAACATATTACCTATCCTCATCTAGAGGCAGGAAAAGACACCAGGGAAGAGGAGGTGCTGCTCTATATACCAACTGGAGGCGTCTTTTATTACCTGTCTCTACCTAAGACTGGAAGGTACTCGTCCATTTGTAAGGCTGCCAATAAGTATTTTGAGGAAAAGAAATTAACAGTAAATATAGTTTGTTTCTTTTGAAAGTCACCATTAAAACCAGTGAATACAATGTTAAGTGTGCTTTTCACTTGCTAATTAGCTCGTGAATAGCACAATTACACCGTATTCATGTAACAGAGCCGTAAAAAGGAATGATTAATGATGGCATTGATAAGGGAAGAGGGACCCACACCTGCACTCTGGAGAAAAGGATGAAAATGGATAAATGAATATTACAAAAGTAGCCTAAAGAAATCGCTCAGTTCTCCTGCTGACAGTGAAAAGTGCAGTATAACAGGAACATTTAGTTATGGCATCAGGGATCTGGTTTCTCCTCTGAAGCTTGCAGTTAGCAGGTGTGAGTCATTCCAGCAACAACACTTTTTGTCTATGTGAATGTGAAAGCATCAGTTCCAAGCTTCATGTTCCTTATTTAGTGACATAAGCACAGATGAGTTGAAACGGTAACAACGCCTACATGACACACCATGTAAAGACGTGAGAATGTAGGCAGAGAACTGCTTGGAAATGTTATAATACAGTGCTGTTAATAGAAGCGTGACATTGTGTAATTCTATATGAACAATAAGTTTTAATGTCATCGCTTTATGTTAATTAGAAAAATGTGTATTATAAAGCATGATGTATAATCTTACTGTAAATGTACATATTACTATAATGCCGAAATTAAAGTCACCGTATATTTCTGTGAGCTACAGACTTTTATATGGTCAGAGTCAGGGAAGCTGAGAGGGTAGGGGGGGCGGTTACTGATCACCGGGGCCTGGGTATGCCAGGGGGCTCGGGACCGCACTGCAGACTAGCAAGATTTTCTATTTATTTTTTTATTTTACTAATTTATTTTTTTTCCCCTCGGAAGGGGAGGGGGGTGGTGTCGGGCAGGCAGTCTATGCAATCCTTGCATAGACTGTCAAGTCGCATACTGTGCACTGTGACAGTCTATGCAGGGACCGCACAGGCTGTATCCATCTTCATTAGACAGGGGCTAGATCCCGGTCACTGTGACATCACCAGGTCATGTGACTGCTGCAGTCACATGACACACAGTGCAGGCGGGCAGCTGGATATCTTCATGGTCCTGTGTGCAGTGCAGTGAAGAAAAATGTAAGAGAACGGGGTGATGTGATGGGGAGGTGGTATGTGTTATTAAAGCTGCTGGGCAGAGGGGGGCATGTGTGATTAAAGCTGCTGGGCATAGGGGGGCATGTGTGACTAAAGATGCTGGGCAAAGGGGGGCTTGTGTGACTAAAGCTGCTACGTAGATGGGGACATGTGTGATTAATGCTGATGGCATAGAGGGTCATGTGTGATTAATGCTGCTGGGCAGAGGGGGGGGGGTATGTGTGTTTAAAGCTGCAAGGCAGAGGTGGTATGTGTGTGTGTAAAGCTGCTTGGCAGAGTGGGCATGTGTGTGTAAAGCATATGGGCAGAGGTGGTATGCGTGTGTGTAAAGCTGCTTGGCAGAGTGGGCATGTGTGTGTAAAGCATATGGGTAGAGGGTACATGTGTGAGTAAAACTGCTGAGCAGAGGGGGGCATGTGTGAGTAATGTTGCTGGGCACAGGGGGGGGCATGTGCAAGTAAAGCATGTTGGCAGAGTTACCTGTGAGTAAAGCTGCTGGGCACAGTAAGCATATGTAAGTAAAGCTGCTGGGAGACCTGTAGCACCAGATGATTGTATCCTCTAATGAGGATATATTAAATTATTCCTTGCCTTGCACTTTTCACCTCCTAGGCACGCCTCCAATGATACACAGCCACACCTCCAATGGTATGGCCACACCCCTTTGACGGTGCGCACATGGGTTTGTTTCCCTTCTAGTCGACTATAGGGGGGCCCATGAAGTTGCTGTACCGGCTCCCAAAATTTCTCTTGGCGGCCCTGGTCACAGCTCCTAATATCCATGTCATTTACAGTAGGGGTTGCATCCCATTCCCATATAGAAATTTGTATCATTCAAGATCACATGTTATGGAAGCTGCAGATTAGTCTGTAAGTTTCCCCAAACAAATTGATTCACAGTGTGCAAGTACCTGATTTATTCTTCTGCTATACTATGAAATCAAAAGTGATCATGAGTTGCCAAAATAGATTTGAACAATATGACCTGCCAGTTGTCAGGACTTGCTGGGACTGTTAGTTCCAAAACAACTGAAGGGCCACAGGCTTTCCAAGCCTGATTTGTTATTTACATGGTTCTCTTATCCATCTCTGCTGTTGGCTTACTGGGGGCTGTAGTCTACAACAGCTGGAGATCTACAGGTTGTCTACAGATTTCTGTTGTTTGCCTGTTGATATATAAAAGAAAATGGCATTGTAGCATTTTTTTATTCTAATTTATCTACTTAACTGGCAGAATGTCACTTAAATCCAAAACCTGTGTGACGCATATGGTTAGCTGCTGTAATACCAGATTACCAAGATTATGTCACAGCATTTAAGTGCACATTTTCTTTACTGCTTTTACTTCCATAGGTGCAAAAACTATCTGATGTACAAGGATGAACCTGGTTATTGAATATTTGGTTTCAAGTTTTCTGGTGAGCAAGTTTTGTGTAACAAAAAATATATATTATTGGCGCAGTAATATAAAATTTTCAGCCTTTCTGGGGACCACGAAGTTCCTGTTGATGTCCCTCGTGTTACTGCAGGTAATGGTCACTTCTCCACGACTCAAAAAGACATTGTACTTTTGTCTAGGGCTGGCTGAACACGGTGCGCGGGGTAAGAGAGGCGCCGGGGCACCAAGACTGAGGGGCGCTCCCCTCCGCCTGCTATCCCCACATGTCCGCCAGCATAAAAAGAAAGAAAAAACACCTGTATGCGGTGTGCGGCACCCTCCTCCCCTCTGCTCCGCTCACACTAAATGTGGAGTGTGACGTCAACACGCCCCGACACTCGGTGTGAAGAGCGGCACAGAGAGGCGCAGCACACCGACAGAAGAGGACGAGAAGAAGAAAAGACTAAAGAGAAGAAGACAGAAGAGAAGGAGACAGAAGAGAAAGAAAGAAGATTAGAAAGAATATAAAAAACCGCAACAGTACAGCATGGGAGTTTGGTTATTGTCATTGTCAAATACTATTCTGCAAATATATATTTTATTTACATTGAATTCAACTTTTCTACACTAGTGTTCTTCACAGTATGGTGTTCATATCTTAAGCGTACTGATTTAGCCTTGTGCTTTTCAAACACCACCTCTTACACCTTTCCCTTCACTCACTAGCAAATGTGATTTACTGACTTGTCCAACACAAACGAATGTCACTAAGACAACTGGACAAGGCAGGCGGTTTGCTTCACCAGCCAGGGGGTGACACTGGAGAAACCCTAACATGTAAAGAGTACAGCTCACACAGATCCAGGTGGCAGCACTGCAAAACCATGTGGTTGAATGGAACTTCTGCTAACACATTACACCACACCTGTCACAAATACTAAAAGGGGGACAAGCTTCTAGAACCACTACCACCTATGCCACCTATGGCTTTATTTGCTTTTAATATTTTCTTAAATCAGGCTAAAATGAAGTTCATCTAAGGAAAACTTTTTAAAGTTAGTCAAAGTTACACAGGCCTCTAAAATGACATTTATGATCACATTCTTAGTGCTAATATTTATTTCCATTACTTCAAATAACATAAGTATGTAGCCAGGGCCAGCAGGACATGGTAAGCGGGGTAAGCAAGGTGGGGGGCAAGACTGAGGGGTGCTCCACCTTTGCTTGCTTGCTATTCCCACTTGTCCTACGGCATAAAAAGCTAAAACAAAAACAAACCTGTATGTGGTGCTCTTCTCCCTCTCCCCTCTACTCCGTTCACACTCAGTGAGGAGCGGCACAGAGAGGAGCCAGCACACCAACAGAAGAGGACGAGAAGAAGAAAAGACTAAAGAGAAGAAGGGAGAGGGCAGCAGTGGTAATGGAGGAGGGAGAGGGCAGCAGTGGTGATGGAGGGGGTACAGTGTGATGGAGGAGGAAAAGGACAGCAGTGGTGATGGAGGAGGGAGAGGGCAGCAGTGGTGATGGAGGGGGTACAGTGTGATGGAGGAGGAAAAGGACAGCAGTGGTGATGGAGGAGGGAGAGGGCAGCAGTGGTGATGGAGGGGGTACAGTGTGATGGAGGAGGAAAAGGACAGCAGTGGTGATGGAGGAGGAGGGGGCACAGGCTGAAGGCGGAGAAAGAGGGCAGCAGTGGTGATGGAGGAGGGAGAGTGGGATGAAAAGGGGGCAGAGTGTGGTGAAGGAGGGGGCACAACCAAACTAATTAGCCAAAAATGTAAAATCTTATTACAAAGAATACATATTCTTCATTTATATTATTCATATATGAATTCATGTTTGCTTGTTTAATGTATTTATTTATAATACTCTCTTTACTAAAGTGTATTATATGATTTCTATTAAAATAAAAAGCATTATTGAATGAACAAATAATTTATGAAAAAGGAGGGTGCAAATGTATTTTTTGCAGGGGGGCGCCCGACATGCTAGCACCGGCCCTGCTTTTGTCCTCACTTTGAACAGAGCAGTGGTCTCCATAAAGCCTCTCTGCAGCATAGTGTCCTTGCATTAAATGCTGTTTTAATGCCTGTGTGTATGAGGCAGTAAGTTGCAGCACTTTTGCATACAGTAATGTCCAGTGGTCGAAGTGCAAATTTATATGTCGCAGTATGAAAAATGTAACGGAAATGAAAGTGATAGTGTTAAAATGAAGTCAGTGGGAGGAGTGACAACCATGGCCTTATATGTGGGGAGTTTGTATGTTCTCCCTGTGTTTGCGTGGGTTTCCTCTGGGCATACCACCATGTACACCCCCCTCTTCCACCACTAGGAATGTCATTACTTCCTACTGAATTGATAGGTTGCATTCTAATTAACTGAGCCCACAAAATGTTTGCGTCTATTGGGAGTAGGCAACAGTCATACTATAAGGCCGGCTTGGGGTGTAATTAGCCCTGTATAATTTCTGATTTGTATAACTTCATAAAACCAATAGTTATAAATTGCTACATTATGACCTGTCATGGTTCTTCAAACAGCGACCAAGTACAGTGTACTTTTTCAATACTGTTAGGGTAGTGGCCCAAATAAAATATTAAAATATTTAGATATGAAATGTTTTAGCTTTATCATAGTCAGGAGTTACAGTATCTGAAGAATTTATTTGTGTAATTGCTAAACTCAAATTGTGAATGATGTCATCCCGCAACACCTGAATAAGCTAAGTTTATCACCATAGTAACAATATTATCCAGAGTTCTGAAAGGCACAGCACATTTTCAAACACATTGACATTGCAATTGTTTTGCCATAAAAATCACCTTAACAATATAGGAAATTTGAGTATTTAAAAACTACAAAACCACATTGCTGGTAACAATAGACCCTTTTAAGGTGTATATGGCTATGGTCAGAGAACATTTTGGTTATAGTTCTTCATCTCCTGCTCATCCATGTGTACACAGTTTTGAAGTGGGTGAGGACAGAGGGAGGCTGTGAATTGTGCACTCCCGTGATTACCTTTGTGGGTGAAGATAGGCTCAATGTGACAGGGGCAATGTCCTGATCAGAGGAGGGGGATCAGCGAGCTACAAATGAGATTTTAATAGCAGAAGGAGCCCAACAGCATATATTAATGATGTGAGGCTCCCACCACACTTATGTGAAAAGATCATGGGAGAAAATATACTTTTATATGTAACAAATTTCAAGCATCTAACGATTTATACATAGGTTCTATTTCTATACTAACAGTGGTGGAACTACCACCATTGCAGGGAGAATAGGGCTACGGAGCCAGGAGATAAGTGGAGGCCCTTACTGCCAACAGTCCATGTAACATCGGTAGTTCCTGCCACTATCATTTCAGTGCAAGCACAGTGTATCTGAAACAGGGCTTCACAGTGCATGTGCAGGCCCCTGTGTACAAGCTGGCTAGCAGATTGCAGGCCAGGGGGCGATATTCGGCTCTGCATCCTATTAGGGACATTTTAAAGGGAAAAAAATGCAGATAGCCCAGTGACCCGGCCAAAGGTAGCCGACTATAAGACCGTCCGGGGGGAAGGGGGGGGGGGGGCAGATGCCCCACAGCCCAGCCAGCCGCTGCCCCTGTGCATGCTCAGAAGACCAGAGCAGGGGAGAACAGACTGCAACGCCGTGGACTCCCTCCAAAAGTTGCTATAGCGTTGTCTTATATCCCTGTAGACAAATAAGAAAATAAGCATAAATTATAACATAAGGAACTAGTAAAAAAATAACTGTACAGTGATACACAACTAGAGAACTACACAGGACAAATAAAAGTCAATATTTATTATGGCTGCCATCTAAAAATATCATCACAAATAATAACACACAGAAGTATCAATAAAAACAAAACAGGATGGTATAAAAAACAAACAAACTGGCAGGAGTGGAAATCTATAAATAAGATAGTGGATAAGGATTTATTATACGCATCTAACCTCTATTATAGAGCTAGTATATACTTTAGTTTGATTGGTTGTAAACTGGATGAATTTTAGCTAAAGTTACACGAATTATATTGGACATGTATAATCAACAGAATAACATAGTGTACAATGCAATAGTTATAACAGTAATGTTATAATAAATGATTGCTCAAGTTCTTGGAAAGAATAACTGTACACTGCTGCAGGCTGAGAGCAGATTGGCCTTGGCATGTTCACTTCTCCTTATGTCTAATGAAAAGACTTAAACAAACATTGTAAATAAATCTTTTAGTGTAAAACAATAGCTAAGTTCTAATGAAGAATACACAGCTGTTTTGCACTCTCTCTTCAATCTGATGTCACTCTCTTATATTTGCATTTACCTCCAATTGTCAGAATCTGAGCTAGGTTAGATTAGTACCTTACATAATTGCAAAGTGTCTTCTTTCTGTAATTGACAGTGGCTCTCTTCAATCAGGATTCCTTTTAACTAAGGTTTATATTTTCACTATCTACGCTCACTATTGGCAAAGTATTATTGTTATTGTTTGATTTGTAGGAACACAATATTTGCAGGGCAGAGAAGCAGATGAAAATATGTGTTTAACCACAAAACAATAGCGTTATACTATTTATTCAGAATTGCCTTTGGCTATGAAAACAGCCAAGACAAAATTTAGAGATTGTTCAGGCCTATGCCACAGAGTAGTGGTTCTTCACCCTCTCCACAAGACCTCGCCAACTGGGCATGTTTCGTGGATCTTCTCCTAGGAGCATTCAGTGAACGGATCAAACTACTTATTGAGATGGTGATTATTCCACCTGTGCGAGAGTCACAGAACATGGCCTGGTAATGACGAAAAGTTTGAAAACCGCTCTACACTTAGCTTTCTGCATATTCATTGTCCAATTTGATTGAAAACAATGTGCAGCAACAGTATATGTATATGTATATAGTCGATACTTCCCAGAGCATCGGATGCTGACTTGATAATTGACAGGGCTCATAGAGCGTGCTGCCCTCGAGCAGTCCCGGGGGGAAAACTCACAGGGATATTATGCTTTGCCAGCACTTTTTGCCTCCAATTGAACGACACAGGAGTTCACACCAATTATGTGCCTCGGAGTGGGGAGCATCTCTTCCCAGCTCCGGAGCACCATCGGCTGCAAGACGCAGTACTAATGTGGCTGCGAGGGGAAGTATCTCCCATCACAGAGCCACCACCACTATCCCCAACACTCCCCCTGCTTCCAACAACTTTAATAGCAGCTTTTACACTAACTGGCCAGCAGGGGGGAGCTCTACCCCACAACCCTAGTGGCACTATGTCAGCAGTGTATTTAACCCCTCACCCCTATGTCAGCATCAAATAAACAAAGGTTGGAACATAACCGTCCTGCTCCCCGACAACTATTTTTCCCCCAAGCCCATTCCTGGCAAATAATACTATGGGCTCTACTTGGGGAGCTCAGATCTATAGGGATTCTCCACCAGCACGCAGATCCCCTTATTAGCTAGCTAACATGCACACTGCTACCACATCACTTAGACTTTATTCCTGTTAGGAACTCCCAAGCCAGTACAGTGAAACTCGGGGACTACTCTGAAGGCCCGGTGTTCGCTGGAGCCCCTAGTGGTGGGGACAGACTTGGCTGCGGGCCGACCGAGGGTCGAGTAACGTATACAGACTTAAAGGAGTACCCAGGAGTGGAGTGATTGGCGGGCTGTAGTGAAGAGGTATCCTAAGTCAAAGGTCACAAGCACAAATGCAAAATCCAGGGACAAGCGAAGGGTCAGATACACAGGCAAAGAAGCAAAAACCGGAATCCAGGCAAAAAGGTCAAGGTCAGAAGAGAAGGTTCTCAGGTCCAGGAACAAGCAGGGGTCAAAACACGGGTAGTCAATCCAAGGTAGCAATAACCAAACAGATAGAACAAGCAGGCAGCAGGACTGAGGGCAGAACGCTATAACCGGCAATGAGGCTCAGTCCTCATTGCCTTAAATAGTACAGATGGCCAATCAGCACACACAGTCCAGAACATGTCCTCAGCTGTAGAATAATAGCAGAGCCTGCAGCCAATCGTATCTGCAAAGTACCAGCAGAGACTAAGCTTTAATCAGCCTAGATTGGCTGATTCCAACAGGTGTGCAGGGCTGGCCTCAATGTGTGCGCACGTGCCTGGCTGTTTAACAGCTGGCCGAGCACGGAGTCTAGAGATACTAAAGCGTCCCGGTTGTTGCCCAGGCAACCGGGACACAGAAACTGGAAGTGACGCCCCGGTTGCCGTAGCCACGGCCGGAACGTCACTAGCAGACCCCGGAGAGTCGCGGCGGTACCCGCGGCCGCCGCGAGCACTAACAATTCCCCCCCAAAACCGGCAGCAAACTTTATGGACAGACGTGACAGACACAACCGCCCCCCATAGGATCTTTCGGCTAAGAGATTTGTCCTTGAGGCATTTACCCAGCTCTTTATTGGTAATACAACCCCCCCCCCCCCCACCAGACACCGCAACAGTCTCAACCACTTTCAACACTGCACTTTATCCCCCCTCTTTTGTCTCAATTGTCCGCTAGTGTAATTACAGACACAGCTAGGACTCGGGGCTCACAGCCATATCAATACACATCTACGACCAGTTCTTCAACCAATAACAGGCCTCTTCATTGTAATATGTAATTGATTATTACCACACCAGTGTAGATAACCCTTCTCATGGCCTTTCCCACCCGCAGATTTTCATGACATACCCATCTCTAACATTACAGCAGTTCACTCTCAATCTTTCATCCCCCCACCCCCCGCAAACACAGGGACTCCCGCCCAGACAGATATGAGCCATTTCCCACCATCCCACCACACACCAGGCCCATAGCCACATCCACAGATACCCCAACTATCTTGCGGCAATCCACAATGCATCGACCATTCGAAACCAATTTGGACCACCAGTTATTAACCTGTCTATTATTGCAGATTTGCAGAGTCAGCAGCCGACTACAATTTCAGGCCTATCCCAACACTGCTGAGGACTTGTACAACCAGAGTGGAAGTATGGACATTCCAACTTCGAGTCAAGTGCTTTCTTCTCCGCCAATAATAGCAGGAACTGTCGACGAACACGAAGCAACAGGAAATCCAGCCACAGGAGCCGTACCAGTTGCGACTGCACCCCTGGCTGCTGGCGAGAACTGGTGTTTTTCTATTACACACAAACCACATAACAATAGCCCACTTATTTGTTCTACTAGTGATGACTCCTCCGAAACAGACCAAAGACCCCGTAAGCTCATTGAAATTCTTCAATCCCAACTGTTAAGGAAACAGTCAAACAAGCCCGAACAGGCCCTAGGCCCTAACATAGGTCTACGCGCGGGGACATGGGTCGAGTTGAGAATTCAGCATTAATGTGCGGCATTAGGCCCAGTGCTAGAGATAAAATAAAAAAAGGCATATATGTGGACATGTTCACCCTTATGGAGATGGACAGAAAAAGTCTTCCAGCAGCTTGTGAGAAAAACGATATAGGAGAGGAAACTTACCGTTCGTTCCCCAGGTGGGTCAATGGGTACCACGTATTTGCAGCCATATATATAGAGATTAGATCAGATAAACATATGGTGGTCTGGCGCTACCTGCACCTGATTAGTGATATGCTTATAAAGGATGGACCAACTATTTGGCGGGCATACGATGAGCTCTTTAGAAGTAAATAAAGCGGACGAACCAACCAACCGCTTGGCTGTAAGGATATATATACATGGATGGACTTGATGCGTCCCTGTAGTCAGATCCCAGCATTAACAACCACAAAGAAGTTTCCTGGAACGGGGATGGCACAAACAATCCCTCCCTTCTAAGGGCAAATGCAACGCCGTCAACACAGGACACTGCCCGAGAGGCCCAACCTGTAAATAAAAACGTGTGAGCCACCTGTAAAGGCCCTCAATCTGCCTCCGAATGTTTTAGATCTAGCTCGAATGCAGGTAGAGGACGTAGGGCTCCATCAGCAGCTTCTCGTCAAGGCCCAGTCACCAATTAACCTAATAGAGCTGGATAGATTGCTTAATCTTTACATGGATAAAAGTGCAGCATCCCTGCTAAAAACGTCTTTTACTTAGGCTTCAATACCTGGAATTTATATTCCCAGAAATTATTGATGAAAAAATAGCAAAAGAAGTAAGGTTGGGTCGTATGTTAGGCCCTTTCTCTTAACCCCCTTTCTCAACCTAGTATTTTCGCCAATAGGGGTGGTCCCTAAGAAATATGAAGGAAAATTTAGACTAATTCAACTCTTGTCTTTTCCAGCTGGGGAATCAGTCAACGACACTATAGACACCATGCTTAGCACTGTTACATATCAATATTTCAATCTGCGCTGTCCTTAGTTCAAGATTTTGGCAAGGGGACCCTTTTGGCAAAATTCCTCACTGGTGCATTCAGGCTGGAACAGGTCACGGAGAAATAGCTCACTACCTTTATGACCTCTTAGTCATAGGCCCAGCAAATTCCTCCCTATGTCTCGATACGCTGACAGCTGCGCAAGCCTTTTTCCACAGTGCTGGGCATTCCCATTGCTCATGAAAAAAACTGGAGGACAGACTCCCTGTTTAGTATTTTTAGAAATTGAAATAGATTCCTTGGCAGGTTGCTGTAGACTTCCCACAGATAAAATTCAGAAAATGATACACACCATTACAGTGCTCCTCTTCCTTACTCATCTTCCTTACCTACCTTCCTTGAGCCCCCCCCCCCCCCCTCCAACTCCCCCAACAGGTTACCCAGGGCTCCTCTGCTTGTCGCTTTTAGCAAGGGAAGGAAGGGATTTTTCCATTTTTTCCCCTGGATCAAGGCCTGATTAGTGGTGAGCCTCCCGGGTTTTATTCAGGTTTTTACCTTCATTTGGGTGGCCTTCCCCAATCCCCCTTCTCCCTTCTCTCTCTCTTACTCACTCTCATTCCCCACCTCGCATTGTTCCGGCCTTGCGCGGTATTTGGAGGTGTCGAGCGAGCATTATGGGTGACCCTGACACTCCAAGGATGATACTATGCTTGATTGATAACACCAAATAATTTCTACCCACAGGTTTCGCCCTGAAAATAAAGCGCATATGGATTGTTGGCCCCTCGTATGTGTTTTGGGCAGCCAGACACGGGATGGCTCAACCACTGGCAAATATGCAATCACCTGTCAAGATTCACTGTTGGGGTAGAAGGGGTCTCTGCTGGCATGACCTCCTTCCTTGGCTGACTCATCAGTTAGAGCAGTGGGATTCTGCTGACATTCTAATTATTCACCTAGAATGTAACGATTTAGGCAAAGGTAAATCACTACTCCTGATCATAAAGATTAGAGAAGATTTACACAACATTAGATCCCAATGGCTGGTCCACATTAATTTCCCAGCTGTCCTGAAGATCGGAAATTCCACAAGCGATCATACTATAGTTGGTGAGGAAACTGAACAGCGCTATACGTATAGTCACCAGGCAAATAGGAGGATTTATTATTGATCACCCGTTAATAATGGTGGATCAAACACACCTATACAGAAAAGACGGGGTTCACCTGGCAGACAAGGGCTTAGGCATTTTCATAGAAGGGATTTGAAGGAGCTAGGGGTTTTATTCAGCTCAGATGGTGATGGGCTGCTGGGCCCCTAAGGCCACCAGCGTTGTTGAAACATACAGCACTATCACTTATTGGCCACAGGTCACTGTCCCCTTCGAGGCAATGGTAACTCTTGGTCCTTCAATGAGTAGGGTCCTTGTCCGGCTCAGTCAGGGTTGGCATTGTGAGTTTAGAGGGGGTATAGTCACTCTGACGCCAGGTTTAGCGCCGGCCAAGCAGTTAGGGATCAGTTCCCGTGTTAAGTGGATTCACAGCGGTATCCCCATTTCCAGGCTTGGTTTGAGTCATCAGTCTGGTCAGCTGTCCCGCAGTGCTCTTTCTCTGCCACCAAATTTACTCACCTCATAGCCAAGTTGGTTGATGGAGCTATTATTTGTTGTCCCAGCCTTCTCCAAAAAATCTTGCCCACCTTTTCCTCCTTCTAGCCCTATGACTTACTAATCAGGTGCCTCCATTATCTGTCACTCATTCCAGATGATGATGGTCTCTTCTCCGAGGTTCAACTCATTACATCATTTCTTTTTCCATATATGGAATGTTCCTTAAGTTTCTATAATGTAAAACTGCTCAATTACCCTCAAAAGTGTTCCATTCTTCTCTCAACTCTCAATAAAGTCCATACCTCACTATTTCCTAAATGGGAAACTTTTTAGTTGTGGCTCCCCTATACTGCTCAAAGCACATTCTCCGTTCCAGTGGGTCATATTGTGTTTTGTACCCTGGGTCACTTGCCAATAACTCTGTTCTGCTGCTCTTCCCTCTAACACAGGACAGATCCCTTTCCGCTCCAGCTGTCCCAAACTAAAGCCCCAATGGTTACAGATCAGAACATTGATTTTTTTCGCTTACTGCAGCTCTGATCTCATCTCATCCGAAAGAAATTACTGCCTCTGCCCAGTCCGGAGGGATTCTTAGCTTTGTTAAATGTTAATAAACATACTAAATATAGTACACATGAAGAGTAACTTTAGAGACTCCTCTTCTTCCTTTTACACCCCCCCTTCCCCATTGCTCTTATCTCTGCTATATTATTATTTAAGCATTTTGGCATTGACTATCTTGTTGCTGAGTCATATATTTGGTATTGTGTCTACTTAGTGACAGGATTCACTTGGTATATTATGTATTTGTTATATCATATGCCACACTTTTTGCCTTTAAAAAACAAACTTCAAAAAACAAGAGCTCATATCCCGACCCTCTTCTGTCATTAGATCCCTTGTAGAAAAGCTACTCTCTTATTTTTAAGCCTAGTCAAAATGAAACTAATGGTAAATCTGTCCGAAGTCTCATGTTTCGTCCGAAAAACTTTCCAATGTGAAAAAACTTCACACAGGATAATTTATACCAGCTGAAACTTAAATAACATTTTTTTTTTCTTATCTTTTCTCAGGAGAAAAGATGATATGATCCCCTGCATGTACTAACATAACCCATACTTACCTACTTTTCACAGGCTACCTCTGGGAGATCACTGAAGAGGGGTGTGAAGGGGGGGGTGGGTCTTCGCAATTCGCGTCATTTTGTCCCTGCCCCCCAGTGATGTATGCCTGTTTGGGGGTATTTTTACAGTGGTAAAAAGACCCAAAGCAGGCATTACATCTCTGGGGGCGGTGCCAAAAATGATGCGAATCGTGAAGCCCCGTCCCCTTCCACCCAAACACCCCTCCATGTCGGCAGATGCGGGAGAATTGCCAGCTCTCCCGGGATTCCGGGAGATCTACACGGAATTCGGGAGTCTCCCGGACATTCCGGGAGAGTGGGATGTATGACATAACCTTGCATTAGTCCGGGGTACACTCTTACCAGACAAATAATGTTCCTTCATTGGTTTTCCGATCTGCCAAGAAAGGAGGCAAGACTTATTCACATAGTTCAACAGGTAAAATAGTATTTTCAAAATTAATTCCCTACATTTTTCTGCTTCCACCCCAAAAATTCTGCTGCCAGATTGCTTTGCTATTATCCCACCCGCGTATATATTGTCTTCTAACGTAGACCAGTGCACTTAAAACAAGTTTGTTCACTCAGAGTTTAAATGAATGTAATACAACATCGACAGCATAACTCCAACTAGGTGGAAACAATATTTTCTTAACAGGCACACGCTGCCGTATCCTAAATATGCCTCTCCTGGGGTGTATACAGAATGAAACAATTTACATTTACACAATAATTTATGTTTCAGTTACAGCAGCTGTAGGTTTAGTGATTCAGGAACACTACTGTTCATTGGTGTGTACAGGCAGAACTGTTTCCTCTGGGCTGCTTGGATAAAGCAATAGATATGGGAGGCTTCCTCTTGTCTCATAAAATGTTACTTATTTTTGCAGCCAGGGAAGCTTGTCCGCTTGGGTTGATAGAACTTAAAATAATAGGAATTTTCTTCTTATGTTCTTAAAGTACAATCTGTCTTGGCAAGCTATCATTCTTCAATAATCAGTAACGTTTTATGACAGAATAAATTGGTTCAGTAAATTATATTATTCTTGAAACTACAGAAATGAAATGTGGCTCACATTTTGCCAGAGTCACAGCAGTGCTGTCCATGCTATTCCGATTTCTACACTGATTTCCATCCTGTTGTTTAGTCCATGGTGAATGATTTTGTATATGTTTTGCAATGCTAAGCCCTAACACATTTTTTTTCATCTTGCAATGTTTTTTCTTATGTCTGAGCAATAACAAAAAGTAATTTTGCTCTTGTGTTTCGTAATAGTTTAAATATGTCCGAAACTATCTCACTGATTCCTCTCTACTATTAAATGGTGGTAAACAGTGTAAAATAAGGAGGTGGGGGGGGGGGGGGGGGGGTCACATGTAAATAAGCTAAATGGAGCTAAACTCAAACAAAATATTACAATTGTTGATGTATTGTAGTGAACTGTGCTATCTTGCCTTACCTTTAATGTCAGAAAATAATTTGGTAGCTGTTTACTGCACACTGCCATATTTATCTGCAAGGCCCTCTCACATGTCAAGTCACTGACTTGGATCTATAAATATATGGCTTTGTTAGCGGCAAAGTGCCTGCCAATTTTTGCTTTCCTAGTTAATGTGTTTACATATCATACATAGAAATGAATTGATGGAAAGCGTCTCCATTTTCACAAAATGTATTTTGCACAGATAATTTTAACAGATATTTCCATGGCGTGAGTAACAGTATATATTCTTATACGTTTGATCACTTTCATATGTATGCATGTAAGCTACATTATGAACTTGTATATGTTATCCATGGATTTGACACTGGCTGTCTCCTTTCTTGTTCTTCTCACAATAATAAAGTGTAAATGAACAGTATGAACTGTGTTCCAAGACAAATAGTACATTTTAATCAACCTCTCATTCGCAGCACAGCGGGCAGACCCACGTGGTCTTCTCCAGATCTCACCTCCATCAGTGCTGTACTGGGTATGTTGTATGCTTTGACAACCCGGGAGATTTAAAAAGAGATTTGTTGCTAACCAAGGCATTTAATAACCACAGGACAGCATAACTGTGTCAGGCGCCGTCTCCGCACTGACACTTGGTGCAGGAGACGGACGCCTGCACCTTCTCGTCAGCCGCGTCCCATTGCCTAGCAGCGGGATGCTCCTTGTTCCTTGCACACAATTCGTGCGCATGGTCTGTTCAGTCGCGTCCCATTGCTACGCAGCAGGACGCTCTCTCCGCTCACCTGTCAGCAGTCAGCATGTCTGACCGCCAAATCTCCATCACCCAATCAGGGTGCACTTTATGGTTTATAGAGCACCCTCTGACACGTGATGGGTGCTAGAGTATTGGTTCACTCCTGCTCCAGCGTTTCCTGAATCAGTGTTCTTTGGTTCTGACTTGGCTTCCTGTTACTATTCTCCTGTGTTTCGTTTTGGTACCTCGCTGCCTGACCTGACCTCTCTCTGGAACCTCCCTGTGTACCGCACCGCTCATTTGGCTTTGACCTGGACTGCCTGACTACGCGTGTCTAATACTGTCGCTACACAGGTGATTGTCTTGGAGAACCGCGACCTGGGTGCCCTCTGCAGCTAAGCCCAAACTCTGTGTCGGGGTCCCTGGTGGATACCAGGGGTACGTTAGACTACGCGCCTCCCTGTTCAGTTGCGCTAATACCGGTTAACGGCCATCTCTGAAATTCCGTGACAGTATAATCTGACCATATGAGTGGACAGGACGAACCCTCAACTCGAAACCTACTGCTCCACTTATCCCAGAGGGTGGATCAGCAAGACTCCAATCAGGGACAACTCTTGCAATGTCTACAAGGGGTTGTTTCTCATTTAGACATCCTCCAGGGCTCTCTTCCAGCAAGTCAAACTGGATCTTAGAGGGGCCTATAACCTTATCCGCATTTGCCAAGGTGACAAGTGGAAAACCGCCTTTAATACGAGAGACGGGCACTATGAGTATCTAGTGATGCCCTTTGGGCTTTCTAATGCCCCTACGGTTTTTCAAGAATTCATCAACAAAATCTTCAGAGATCTTTTGTATCAATCTGTAGTCGTCTTTCTTGATGATATCCTGGTCTTCTCCCAGAACATCACCTCTCATCGAGATCATGTCAAAGAAGTTCTGTCTCGCCTTCGTACTAATCACCTATACTGCAAATTGGAGAAGTGCCTTTTTTATCAAAGTCAGGTCCCCTTGCTTGAATATATAATCTCTGGCATGGGTCTTCAAATGGATCCTAAAAAGGTAGATCTATCCTTAGTTGGCCTCAACCCTCTGGCCTAAAGGCTACTGAATGTTTTATTGGATTCTGCTACTATTACCGGAAATTCATTAAATACTTCTCTTCGTTGATTTCGCCCATCACATCACTTACCTGTAAAGGTGGACTAGCCTAAAACTGGCCTCAGGAGGCAGTTTTGGCCTTCAAAGTTCTTAAGGAAGCATTCGCTACCACTCCTGTCTTGAGATAGCCTGACCAACTATAACCGTTCTTTCTAGAGGTTGATGCTTCCTCCTGGGCGTGGGAGCAGTTCCCTATCAGAAGGAATTCTGTTGCCACTTTCTCTCCATGTGGCTTTCTCTCCAGGAAATTTTTACCCGGTGAGCCCAACTATAGCATCAGGGACAAGGAGCTCCTGGCCATCAAGATAGCCTTAGAAGACTGGCGGTACCTGCTTGAAGGCACCCTCCATCCTATCACGGTATTCACAAATTATAAGGACCTCACCTATCTGGAATCTGCTCAGTGCCTTAACCCTTGTCAGGTGCAGTGGTCACCTTTTTTTCTAGATTCCTGTTGATCCTGACTTATCGTGCTGGGTCAAAAAATTTCATGGCCGATGCACTTTCTAGGTCTTTTGATCCTTTGGATTCTTGCCAGCCAGACGTTAGACCTATCATCAGTCCTCTGAAGATTCTGACCTTGACTAAATCCTCAGTTAAGACAGCCCCTGTTGGACGCTCTTTTGTGGAGACCTATCTCCATCCAAGACTGTTGGCTTGGGCTCACGATTCCAGATTTGCTGGTCATACTGCTGGGTTTAAGAAGAAACATTGTTCTTTTGTCCCGCAGGTATTGGTGGCCATCCTTGAGTGCTGACGTTCACAAGTATGTTGCAGCTTGCGTAGTATGTGCTCGTAATAATACTGATAAGAATAATACAGGCTGAAGGATTTTTAGGAGTAATTACACTATGTATTTACTATGAATTCACATGAGAACACACATACCTTTAAGACAATCATAACTATATAATACCGAACCAACTAAAAAAAACCTCAAGACCAAATGTATAAAAAAATCAATATAATCCATATATTTGAATTTTTTTTAAATGAAATCTATTTTAAAATAACTAAGTAATAAATCTTCATTGCGTACAGCGCATACAATGCATATTCAAAATAAATCTTCAGTGTGTACAGTTGTGTTCCCTGTTAAATACGGATATGCACACGTGAGAGGCAGTAACAATAGACTATGCACTGTTTGTTATCACTGTCATCCAGCATTTACACCTGCCCTGTATTAGGTACAAACGTATGGCTATATACATCCGTACTTAAGCTAAACACAGGATTTGAATTAGCCGCATCTGGGTGGACACTCTCTTATTGTTGTCAGGATTCACACAGGATCTTTCTGGATACAACAGCCAGACCAATTTGACACTATCTGCACCAGAGGGAAAAAAGTTAAACAAGCAGTAGGTATTCACCAGGGACCCCCACAAGAGGATATGGGCTTGGCTGCTGTCCACCCGCAGGTAGCGGCCGTCTGAGCAAGTATCAGACGTTATTGTCAGGTGGTATGAATCAAGTGACAATGATGTGGAATACACAATACAGCGAATATCCTGGAACTCACTGGCGTAGATGGAATTACCAGGACTCACTGGCATGGGTGCAATAAAAAGGACTCACTGGCGTGGATGGACACATTGTCATGAATGGAATAACCAGGACACACTGTCATGGATGGAAAAACCAGGACTCACATGTGTGTCAATGAAATAACCAGCACACAGAGATGGAATAATCAGGACATATTGGCATGGATGGAGTAACTAGGACTCACTGGCATGGATAAAATAACCAGAACACACTGGCATGGATGGAATAACCAAGACACACTGGCATGGATGAAATAACCAGGACACACTGGCATGGATAGAATAACCAGGACACACTGGCATGGATAGAATAACCAGGACACACTGGCATGGATAGAATAACTAGGACTCACTGGCATGGATAGAATAACCAGGACACACTGGCATGGATGGAATAACCAGGACACACTGGCATGGATAGAATAACCAGGACACACTGGCATGGATAGAATAACCAGGACACACTGGCATGGATGGAATAACCATGAATAACTTTAATGGATGGAATATCCAGAACACACTGGTGTTTATGGAAGTACCAGAACACAGAAAGGCACAGGGATGCAATATGCAGGGAACACAGGAGGGCAGCCTTCCATCATCTAGAGGCAGATTGCATAACTAGAATGGACATGCCCCTTGCTACGCGTGGCCGTAAAAATCAAAGATGGCGCCTGCTGACTTACGAAGTAGCCGCTGCACCACAGAGGAAGGGGATCCCAAACCTTGTCTGAAACTTGAAGTGTAGCGCTCCAGACTCCGGTGAGTGAGACGAAGAGTCCGGCGTGTATTAACTGTACATGTCCTCCATTAGTTCGGCCTTTCCCTCCTCATTACACCTCTTATGTGAGGGTTCGTAATGTCAGATGCACGTGGATATGAATTCCGTGCAATTGTAAAAGTTTGGTTTCTGGGCATGGGCAGTGTCAAGCAAAATACACTATGCAAACTAATCAGGCCCTCTGTGTCTGCAACGGCTAATGTTCTAAGGGGTCAATTTCTTAAAACTATGCAGTGGCAATCGTTATGCATCACATGCGCAGAGAGGCTTCAGCTGAACTCCATTGAGAATGACAGGTAGTGCCATCCTCAAATGCTTAATAATTGCAGAACTTCACAGTCTCCATATTTATACATGGGGACTGCATTAGGAAACGTTAAACCGTTCATAAATTGTACGCTGGCAATTTTACAGAGAAAACTTGCTGATTTCTCCTTTTTAATGGCTGATCGCACTTTAATAAACAGGTAACTAAACTTATTTGCAAGAAGAAGTATAGAACAGCGTAATGGTAGATAGGGTTCCACACTGATACCAAACTTGTAGATTCATAACAGCCTCTATTTTGTCTAAGAATTAACACCCACTCACACTTGAGTCTCTTCTCTATGGTCATATAACAATGTGTTCTTGCATTTGGGGTATTTCGTCTGCAGGTATATTAACATGCACACTCAAACACTGCAGCATTACTTTCTAAAATGTAGATCAAAACAGAGACAAGAAAAATCTGGTTCAAAAAGTTGGTTACAATCCAACTGTAAACAAGGTTTAGCTGACAGATGGCACAATAAATATATAAATGTTTTCTGTAATTTTTTGGCTCCTCGGGCGAGGAATTTTGAATATTCACGGAGAAGGCTGGCTGTGGTGTGCTATAAATAATTTAGATGCTACTGTGGATTCAGCTATACATGTGAATTAGAAAATTGAATTGTTTGGACATTTAAAATGCGAACGTTGCACTCCCACTGCAAACAAAGGGACTGTATAAAAAAAAAAAAAACTTTCTAAAGTTTTCCCATGTTGAAAGCAACAATCTTTCACAGGCTGTATGTAGTTTTTCCTGGCCATAGTAAAAAAATGAAAGGAAATCCACCCTGGCTTATTTTTCTAGGAGTGAACCCCAACTAACCATTCGGTAGGTGTCTGTTGAATAGATTTTCGACTGTCCGGGAGATATCTTACAGCACATAAGTATAGGGAATATACCATACTTGCCAAGCTAATTCCGGGAGATCCCAGGCAAGGGGGGCCGTGGTTGGAGGGCGGGAGGGGCGGGGCACGGTAATTTGCGTCATTTTGGCTCCACCCCTCGCAACAAAATGCCATTTTGTCACAGGGGCGGGGCCAAAATGACGCAATTCACTGCAAATCGGGTCATTTTGAGGAGTATGTTGCCTTATGTGGGATATTTGCCTGCTCTCCCGGGAGCCCTACCCGAATTTCGGGAGTCTCCCGGACATTCCGGGAGAGTTGGCAAGTTTGGAATATACGCATTCTGAATTTCGAGATTACCAGTAGAACAAGCCAGAACTGACCTGTGACATCCATGATACATAGCTCCAGTTAACCTATATACAGCCATAATCCTGGTGAAAAAACAGTGAAGGACATTTACTAAAAAACTGTTCTTCAGGTAAATGTATAGAAAAGGTGGTGTTTACCAATAGCAACCAATCAGACGTTTGTTATAATTTCCTAAACTATGTTAGTAAATGTGACAGAATCTGATTGGTTGTCGTGAGCAACCTTTCCTTTTACACACACGTTACGTCTAGAACAGTTTTCATAACTGTCCCCCAGCATATTTTAACTGATCAATGCTGCAGGAGGCGACAAGATAAAGAGAATAATGTTTGAGAGGAAGCATCATGAAGAAAGAAAGTCCTTTTGGGTTCCAAATGCGTTAATATTGTTACCAAAGCCTATTGTTGTTAATTCTAATAATTCAGTGTCATCCAAAATTTCAATTCCAGTAAAAAATTATTTCAATTAAAGCTTTCTATTTGACAAAAGATGGCAAATATAGCCCAGGATATTACTCCTGCTCTCTGGACACAGCTCTGTGATATAACTGGGAGGAGCACAGTGATAGGCACCAGGCAGATAATGTTGCATTTTTCCTACTTTTCCTAAAAACGCTCAGATTTAAGATGGAAACTGAGCAGTAAAATAAATGGATACATCTCTTGTAAATAATGTAATGCAGTACAGTCAAACTAATTGCTTATGAATGACTGATATAACGGTCAATGATTTCAGTATTTAAATCACTGTTGTCATTTTCCGAAGATGTCTGATATCCAATCATTATAAAGTTAAATGACAGAGGTTTCAGTGTTTGACAACCCTGCAACTACATTATCTGAAATTCCAGCAATTACCTTAGTTGGTGTCACTGTTGATAAGGCTGCCGAAACAGGAATCGCTCCCGCAAGTTTGCACAGTAGTTGGGAAAATAAAACTCTGGATTTGAATGGCTAATGCTGCCAAGGTTTGTTTCATGTTGGTATTGCACTCTTGCATAGCACCAGAACTAAATACAGCAGAGCTATGTGCTATTCCACTGATCACTTTTTCCCTGCTGATTCCACCAAGCCCGTTTGGCTGTGGTTTCACTAGATAGTAGGTTGCAACAGTGGGAATCTCGTTCGTCCATTCTTGCGCATCAGTAAGTAGATGACAAGGCATTTGGCTACCTTAAGAGAGTTGTAGTTACAAATAAGAAAACACCAGGTATGAAGAAAGAGTTATAAGGAATAAAAAGTATAAAAGGTTTTTGGATGTACAAATATAAATGTAGTTTTCAAGCAATCTGTTTTTATAGCCAGCGGCTGTTTGCATCTGCCTATGTAACTTTGGCACACAATTTGCCCAATGTCACAGTATGAGTAGCCCCCAAATCACTGCAATACCCAGTAATAATCTGAATGGGTCATCATCATATTAGTAAATATGTCTGTCTGATAACCGCTATCAACCTTTTGTGTGTGGTCATTTCCCTACTGCACTAAAAGGCCTCACTTATGTTAAAAATGATCCAGGGGCTCAGGCCCTATATATTTAGCTGAAATGGATATAAATGTTGTCTCTTGGCATGATTGACTAGCTTAAAGCTTGTATGATATACCCTCTAAAGCTGGGGCAAAGGTATCCTGTATGGGATCCCATGATGTTACTTGGATGTAGAGGGCATTGGATCAAAAGAAAAACCTTGGTGTAACCAAAATCAGTGCCCCAATGGTAATCAACTGTGTAAATTACAAGGTCAAACAGCTTTCTATCATAGTGAGTACGGAAGTCAGACCAAAACAAGAGATCAAAGAGGGAAGAAAAAAGTTTAGAGTCAGGAGGGGAGTTGGTCGGTATATATCTTTTATAGATTATTATAGCATGTAGATATACAACTATATTGTGGTAGTATATAATAAAGTCTATGTTTTAAAGGCATACCTGTAGATAACTGTTGTGTGTCTTTAGACAGCTTCTCTATGCGGATATACTGTTTGTATAACCTGTTTCTGCGTGTTGATACATGTCCACTTTGACCCTTTCTCAGCTTCAAAATACTAGATAAGAAACATTTTCCAATAATATTATGATCAACATTACCACTTCCTCATTTACTGAGGGAATTAATCAATATGAGTAAACGCTCCATATTTCATTCGTGAAATTAATTTAAGCCTTTGGCCAATTGTTCTATATTTGTTTAAATCATTTATTTATTTTTTTACTATTGGAACGGTGAGGTTTGAACTGGGAGCTTAGAATTAATGCTGCTATTTTCTTTTGCGCTGTGTTTGGTGCCTACCTGGAAAATGCTCTGTGCACTTTACACACATTTCCTCCATGTCCGACCAATGAAGAGCTACATAACTAGTAATGAATAGGATTTATGTAAACCATTTAAAACAGAAGTATCAGCAGTAAGTCATGTGATTCACTGATGGTCTGTGTGCGAATTATTGCACTTTGTTCTAAAGATGATGAGTTTCCTTATTAGGGCTCCCATGTGTCCTGGTTTTCCCATAACATTCTCCCTTTTTCACACATAGGGCTAGATTTACTAAGCTGCGGGTTTGAAAAAGTGGGGATGTTGCCAATAGCAACCAATCAGATTCTAGCTTTCATTTCTTTAGTACCTTCTACAAAATGATAGCTAGAATCTGATTGGTTGCTATAGGCAACATCCCCACTTTTTCAAACCCGCAGCTTAGTAAATCTAGCCCATAATCTTTAACTCATATATATATATAAAGTTAGTATACACTAATTTATTAATTCACACTGGGGGGTAATTGTATTAACCAGCGCTTTTTGCAACTCACCGATATTCGCCGAATTTGAGAGCAAATTTTAGAACGGCAATGTTTTAAAATTAGCTGTCGAACTCGACGACATTCGTCAAGTTGACTGGCCTCTCCCAAAACCAAATCCATCCATGCAAAAAGGAAGCAATAAACATTAAAATATTCCAAAGCAAATATAATGAAAGGTCATAGTGTTGATCAGGTATAAACAAGGTGGATAAAAATATTAAATCATGCTGATAGCCAAAACAGCATGTGTAAACAAAATCAGGCTGTGCACAGTGAGTGTTCATCAAATTACAAGAAGACAGAAGAGTTTAGAACCACCCAAAGGGCGTGAATCAAAATTTAAGGTAACACCCACCTCAGTCTGTAATACCAAAGGAGTTCCTACAGCACTACAGGGGTGTCCTTAGAGAGAAACCTCCCATTAGTAAGGCACGCACTGCAGCAGGAAAACCTAGTAAAGAACTGATCAGGCTGCAGTGTCTGTGGAGATTGTATGGCAGCCAGAATAAGAGTGAAACCTTTGAGAGCGAGGGGGAGGGGGGGGGGGGGGTTCTGCGTAGCTCTACCTATGAACCTATGATCTGGCAAAAGTATGTCTTTGCTCATCTTTCATTACAAGGAATCTTATGTACTACATTTTCAGGGAGTGGCCTAATTCTGAATGTCAGTAGACACTTTACACAGGTAGGTACACTGCCAGCTAGTTGGAGCAGTTTACACAAATGAGTAGAGAGCAGCTGGCAGGGAAAATCTTGGCAGCTATCTCTTCTTCGCCCACATCCAGCACATTGTAGATGGTCATCTCCCCTGACTGAAGAAGGATTGCAGTCCATGAGGAATGACACTGCTAAATGGAGTCTTATAGATTCTAAAATGGCAGCCTCCTGTTGGGTTATCAACAAAGTGATCTCCAGTGTCAGCCAGCCCCCTCCGTGTGACTCAAATATAGTGGAGGGGATCCTGTCTTAAAGTCAAATCGTAACATTCACTCGTTCATGGCCAAATGTAGACTGAGGCAGATATTTTATGGAACAGTTTTGAACATTTGCATATCTCTGAGTCCAACCCAAAGTGTAGAGGTCCACACTGTTTACAATAAATCTGCTCCAACAAGAGCGTGACGGCCATAAGTGCAGTGGTTGAAGATGCTTATTTTTTTAACATTGGGAGGTACTTGAGGGCCCCTATCAAATTTTTGCTATGGGGTCCACATACTTCTATTTACACCCCTGTGCAGCAATATGCCCACATTCAAAGTATAATCCTAATACCTTGCACACTCCTGTTTGGGTTAACCACAAGGAAACTTAGGGAATTCCCTAGACTACTGTAGAGCCTGAAAATGTCAACATTACCCAGAGACGGCTTGCAAAACGTGATGTAGCTATTCTCATCATATCATCTGCTACTAGACTGATTGTTATGTAACACCACAACAGAGTAACAATATTAGATTCTAGATAGAATCAGTGGCGGATCCAGGGGGGGGGGCGATCGGGGCAATCGCCCCCCCTAGCAGGGGCTTGCTGCTGACAGCTGTACACTGTGCAGGTCCGTTCGGCAGTGACAGTGTGCTGCCCGGCTGCTCTGATTGTGTTTTAAACACAATCAGAGCAGCCGGGCAGCACACTGTCACTGCCGAGCAGACCTTCACATACTGTGCAGCCGCCGGCAGCCTTAGAAATCAGAAAGGGGACGGGGCCTAAATCCCCCCCCCACCTACAATCGCCCCGGGTAGAGCAATTGCCTAGATCCGCCCCTGGATAGAATGAGCAACAGTTAGACAGCTAGCACAATACGCTCCTATAACCTAGTAGCAATATCTGATCACTTCAGATTAGCCGCTAGCACAGCCATATACTGTGTTACAAGCAGTAGCTATAGCGCTAATATTACTTTCTGCATACGAATTGGCTAATCTTGATGTGGAATTATTACACACCATTAACTTTCAATCAATATTAGCTACCTCCAACTTTATCCCTAACAATATGATACACGAGACTCACAATTCTATTAGCGGATTTTAAAGCACACATTTGTTTTTATGAGATTATATTTTCCTTTTATTTCACTTCATGCAACCAATAAAAGTTAAGTTTTAATTAATCCTCCAGACTCCCGTAAATACTTACATACCACAATAGAGAGTATTGTGCACCATTTACATTCTTTTGTGTTTTCCTTGGTTATGTATACTATTAATGTCAGGTGCACCCCCATAATTGATGATTGGTATTAAGATACTACAAATTTAATCGACGAGGTAATACTACTCTTCACTGGTGCGACAGTACTAGGTTTTTCTTTTTTTCTTTTTTCTTTACCTATATTTCTTATTAGATATCTACTAACAATAAGGTGGACCAGCACTCCAGAGGCTAATATTTAGAGTATCATGATGACTGATAGCGGAAATGGAATGTGGAGGATCCGGCTGAAGCAAGAACATGGGTTCCACCAATGAGTTCCACCAGCTGAGACGATTATCAGAGAAGGACATCCCAGGCTTCACGCCCTTTGTACACTGATTCCCACTTTACTTTTGAATACGAATTGACTCCACTATTTCTATTATTTTTGTCCAAACTGCACTATTACTTTGCCTTTTGCTTATATTCTTACAGAAATGCCTACAAACTCCACAGAAGTCAGTTTACGTACAATTGTCTGCCCATCTAATAATGTTGTTAGTTACAGGTGAAGATGTCATATCACCAACTTGAAGCCAAGTTTCAAACTATATAACAAATGAGTTACTTTTCACACCTGACTCTTAAAACGGTAACAGATGCTTGTTTAAGTGAGCTTTAAAAACACGTTTTTATTGTAAATGAACCCTGCAACTTTTGTTGGCAGAAGGTTTATTAAAATTAATGAAAGTATTAGTTACAGTATGTTTGGAAAAATAAAATGTTAACTTGAATGTACAACATGTAACAATATTTAAAGTTTTGTTAATATAACAGTCTCTGCAATTACGGGTGGTAGAATTTATGGGTGCAGGAAATAAAATCTTGGTTTTAATGATAAGAGGGTCCTTCCTGAGAAACATACAGTATCTGCTGTCAATGATGTATGGGCAATTAAAGGGAATCTATCCTAAAAAAATATTGTATATTGCCACTGTTGGGACATAAATTCTCGGCTACTCTCTCAACATGTATTCTGTAAATAATAATATATAATGTTATAAGACATCATAAGATTGACCGTAGTACCATGTTCCCGCATCTTAGAGGTGGTGGGCTTAGCAGGCGATCTGTATTCCCTATACCTCTAGTAGTTATGCCCCTATATGCCTCAATCTATGGAACTGCGATGTTTACCAGGAAATTTCTAATTCAATAGGCTTTTTAGTTCTGGACTTATTTCTCACAATACATATCTATAGGAGCCCAAACTCTTATTTATCAATATAAATATACACAGAAAATAGACCGAAATTATTACTCTAGCAGTCAAGTTTTAAAAAAGAGAGAACAAAATTGATCCCCTTTTAAATTCTGATAATATAAAAAAAAAATAAAAGCAGAGATCAAGTTTGATAATTATACATAAGCCTACCTCCACTGCATCACTGATGGCTTTGTACTGCCATTAAAATAATACTGGTACTTTACCAAAGTCACGTGTTATATTAGTCACCCATAGAAGAAACTGGCAATGATAATATTTTCATAGCAGGTAAAATACATGAAAAATTCTCGCAACAGACTAATAAAAAAAAAAAACATGAAAAGATCTAACAACAGATTAACAGACTAACAAAAAAAACATGAAAAGATTTAACAACAGGCTAACAAAAAAAAACATGAAAAGTTCTAACAACAGACTAACAAGCTAGCAAAAATTTTTTGCTGAAAGATGCCAAAAATGGACTCCATTCAGTTGAAACTATTAACAGAGTATGGTTTGATTTTTAGGTTCAGTTTAACTTTTGTAAAAAGCTCAAAAAAATTGTTAGTTAAAAACTAGGAGCAGTCAAAGGCTATGAAATTCTGTTGGACAGGGATGGGGGGTGTGAGAACTTTGATCACTATCGTTTTCTACCTGAATTGATATATGTCAGCTGAACACATGGGAATTAATCGGTATTGCCTTGAAAAAGTTCCTCCAGCAAAACGCACGTCTTTGCTGAGAGCACTAGATCCAATATAATTTAAAAATCCTCTAATATACTCTAGAAGGGGAAATCAGATCAGCAATTATACAACTGCTTTGTTAATTTAATAGGAGATGCCCAAACCCCTGAGTATTAGCGACTATCTAGGTAGTTAGCAATACACTCCCCACACCGATACCTAGGCATCTAGAACTGTTTATTATCATCAGCCCATCCAGCGAGAACTATTAGGCAGGACTTGAGGAAACTTATCTATATATCTGGGTAACGTATGGATGAGCTAAGTGAATTTAATCTACAGCCATAGAATTAAGAGATATAAGAGGTATTTAATATCTCCTGATATTGATAGTTAGATGATTACTGGGGTTTTATTCATAGGGGGTATTGGTAGAACTACCACCTAGTGGCCTTCAAATTTAGACCAATCTTCAGGGGTAGAAGATAAATTACCTGGTAATGATTTGTGATATTCGACACCCTTAATACCGATTAATTCTCATGTGTAATCTACCTCTCTAGGTGTGAAATGAAGGTTTCTACCTATCTCGATTTGTTCTGACAGCTGGAAGTAGCCTGTTCTGAGTATTAATATGATAAAGTAATTGATAAAGATTATAATCTGATCAAGACTCATGAGGAACATAAAGAGATCACAAAGTGCACTTAGCAAGCTTTAAATTCACTATTATTCACAATTTCACAATATTTTGCTGTTTTCATAAAACTATTTTAATGAAATGGTTAATAAAAGTTACAATTTATGCAATTGTTGGGTTTCTGAGCACATAGTTATACCAATACCTAGAGACTGTGGACCTCATTTAGAGTCGGACGCAAAGTCTGTTTTAGGCGCAAGTGTCCAAGATGCAGGCGGATATGGTGCTTTCTGCACATGCATTATAGTGTTTTTTTGTTGGATGCGCCTAAAATGGACTTTGCGTCTGACTCTACATGAGGCCCTGTGTGTGCACCATTGTAGAAACCAAGTCTTTCTGTCTTCCTTTTTTAATGTTGTTCTTTGTTGGTTGGTAGCACCGCATCTCAATCCACAATCAGTAACTTATAAGGTTACCTATGTGAATAGAAGAAAGTCGATAATAAGTACATTAAATTATTTAATGATGTTAAGTAAAAGTCTCTCAATAAATACCAATGCGGCAATAATATCTTTGAGTATCTTACATTTCTGTAAGCCTATTTGGATAACTCGGAGTCCTGCTACAACAGTACAACCTTTCCTGGCAGTATACAAGCAAGTTTTAATGGTGTCAAACAATGTCTCCCTATGTGGAAATACTTATATAAAGCGATATGAAATATGCCTCCACTATATAAATAAATGATGATGATGATGTAAATAGTTATGAAATAGATCATTTTCTTTGTCAATCTCTAACATGATTAGTCAAGATAATATTTTACCCTGTTTTATCCATTTTAGGATATTCATCATCCATGCCAGTGAGTGATGAAAAATAATGCACTTTAAATGTAATTATACATTTTCTTTGAAGAATACTTACAGCTTCTCTCCTTCATTCCTTCTTTCTCCTTCACGTTTAACTCAGCACTGCACTGAATAAAAGTAGACACACCTCACCCCTGCATCTGACCCTATCCCAGCAGGCACTCATATATTATTATCTCTAACAAGTACAACCTCCACCTGTCGCCAGAAAATAAAAAGTCACACATCTTACAATCCCCGTGCCTATCTTTCTCTCACTCTGCTTCTATTAGCTGGTGATATATCACGTAATCCAGGTCCCCCACACTCCTCACACACACATACATCAGAGCACTATCGCTCTATAGCAAACCTCAAACACATTACCTGTCTCCCCTCTCTTCCAAAGTCCTTTAAATGTGCCCTTTGGAATGCACGCTCAGTTTGTAACAAACTTACCTCCATTCATGATCTCTTCCTCTCAAAAAACCTCAACCTTCTGGCAATAACAGAAACATGGCTCATGCAATCAGACACTGCCTCACCTGCAGCACTTTCACATGGTGGCCTCCATCTCACCCACACCTCCAGACCTGAAGGCAGACAAAGAGGTGGGGTTGGACTACTTCTCTCCCCACAGTGCACGTTTACAGTTCTACCAAATGTTCCATCACTCACGTTCACATCTTTTGAAGTACATGCTATTCGCATTTTTAATCCACTCTCTCTACGTGCAGTGATCTATCGTCCCCCTGGAGCACACCAACAATTTATTGAGGATTTCTCTGCATGGCTCCCTCACTTCTTATCTTCAGACATCCCCACCATCATCATGGGTGATTTCAACATCCCCATTGATAACCCACCTTCCAAAGCTGCTTCCAAACTACTCTCTCTAACCTCCTCACTTGACCTCTCCCAGTGGATTGAATCTTCTACTCATAAGGATGGCCACTGCCTTGATCTTGTTTTCTCTAGACTATGCTCAGTTTCTAATTTTCTTAACACACCCTTCCCCCTCTCGGATCTTCACCTTATCAGCTACTCACTCACCCCCACTGCTCTAACCTCTCTACTGTCTAACTCTACCAAGCCTCCTCCTACCTGCAGAAATCTGAATTCTATTAATCTTCCAACAATTTTCCACCTCTTTCCAACACCTTCTCTCCCCTATCTCTACATTCTTATCCCCTGAGATGGCAGCACCCCATTTTCACCAAACCTTAGCAACGGCCCTTGATCAAGTGGCTCCAGCGACACTACATACTACACGTCGACTTCGATGTCAACCGTGGCACACTAAAGCAACACAAAATCTTCAAAAACTGTCCCGTAAAGCAGAACGTCACTGGCGTAAATCTCGCACCTCTAATGACTTCTTCACAAATACTTCTGTCTACCACTCCTATCGAAATGCTCTGGACACTGCAAAACAAACATACTTCCAATCTCTTATCTATGCTCAGGCTTCTAACCCCAAACGCCTTTTAAATACATTTAAATATCTTCTCCATCCTCCCACCCCGAACCCTCCATCTACTATCAGTGCTCAGGATCTTGCTTCCTACTTCAAGGACAAGATTGACAAGATCAGACTAGAAATGGTATCCTCTTCCTCGACAAGCAATCAGCTCAATTTCTTCCCACTACCCTCTGACACCCTCTCTTCATTTGACCCCACAAATGAAGAGGAAATTTCTATGCTCTTCTTATCTTCCTACTCTACCTCCTGTCCTCTTGATCCTATTCCCTTGCAAATTGGTAGATCCCTGTCTTCTGTGCTCATTTCACCTCTAACTCAAATCTGTAATCTCTCGCTCTCTACTGGCATCTTTCCATCACTATACAAGCATGCAGTGATTACTCCTATTCTAAAAAAACAAGATTCCGACCCAAACTCTCTATCAAATTACCGTCCCATCTCTCAGCTGCTGTGCCCCTCCAAGCTTCTAGAGAGACTTGCCTACACTCGCCTCACACGCTTCCTTTCCGCTAACAACCTGTTGGATCCTCTTCAGTCTGGCTTTCGTTCTCAACACTCCACAGAGACTGTGTTGACCAAGTGTCACTCACCGGACCGTGAGTGCCTCTTCCCGGACATTTAGGAACCGTGGTCGTCCTCCATCCTGAGGGTCTGCGCATGCGCAGCCCTTTCCTATACTTTAGTGTATGTCCCTTTAACTCAATTGGCAGATCAGGCAACACTCCCTATATTAAGCACCTGTGGTCAACACCACGTTGCCTGATCTTGGAGTCTCATTCCCCATGAGCCTCTGAAGGTGTTTCCTCGTGTATTCAGCGCTGCTGATTCCTGTGGTTTCCAAACCACTTCTACCTCTGTGGTTTCCTAACCACTTCTACTACTGTGGTCCCCATACCACTTCTACCATCAACTATATCATCGTGACTGTTTGCTGATTCCTATCCGCTGCCTCCGTGCACTACAGTCTCCTATACCACTTCAACGCTATTATATTCCATAGTGACTGTTTGCTGATTCCTATCCGCTGCCTCCGTGCACTACAGTCTCCTATACCACTCCAACGCTATTATATTCCATAGTGACTGTTTGCTGATTCCTATCCGCTGCCTCCGTGCACTACAGTCTCCTATACCACTCCAACGCTATTATATTCCATAGTGACTGTTTGCTGATTCCTATCCGCTGCCTCCGTGCACTACAGTCTCCTATACCACTCCAACGCTATTATATTCCATAGTGACTGTTTGCTGATTCCTATCCGCTGCCTCCGTGCACTACAGCCTTCTCTCCTTATCCACTCACCTGTTCATCATCAAGTCTGTGAGCGGATTCCTAGCTGCTGCCTCCGTGCACTACAGCCTCCAGCTGGCAACTCGCCTGTGTTCATCATCGTGACTGTGAGCAGATTCCTATCCGCTGCCTCCGTGCACTACAGCCTCCAGCTGGCAACTCGCCTGTGTTCATCATCGTGACTGTGAGCAGATTCCTATCCGCTGCCTCCGTGCACTACAGCCTCCAGCCGGCAACTCGCCTGTGTTCATCATCGTGACCGTGAGCTGATTCCTATGCGCTGCCTCCGTGCACTACAGCCTCCAGCTGGCAACTCGCCTGTGTTCATCATCGTGACTGCTAACTGATTTCTATCCGCTGCTCCTGTGCACCTCAGCGTCATCTCATCTCTCCCGTGGGTTCGCAGAGTCCCGCTGCCGCTGCCAGTCCTATCGTCCATCTACTGCTGATCCGCTCTCCACGCCTTCCTGGCTCCCCTGGTCGCTACCCTCCTGTCAGCATTGGATTCGTGTCCCTGTTGGTCTACTTACCTGTGCGCTGCACCTACTAGACTCCTGCTTCTTACATCCAGGGACTTCTCATCCTGTCGGCCTCCTGCCGCCCAGGTATCACTGCACTCCTGTCTGACTGCCTTCTGAACCACGGTATGCATACTTCTCATTGACTGTGCTGGTGTCGTGCATATCTTGCTGGACTGTGTTGGTTCTCCTCTGGAGGTTGCAATCCGCTGAGTCTTTTGCCATCATTGACTGTGTTACCTTGTGCTGGATTACTTCAGAGACTTTCTACATTTGCAGACCTGTTCAGTCATTTATATATATTGTGCATATTACTGTGGATCGTGTTTAATGTGCCCGTGTACATCCTGTGTTGCAGTCTCTCCCCGTACACCTCCTCACATATATTTTTAGTGGTACAACTTGCTGAAGGCAGACCACTGATTCATGTTCCAGTATCACCTGTTCCATTCCTCTCACATAGCAGTGGTACAACTTGCTACTGCAGACCACTGACTTCCCGGATACCTTCACTTGGATTCCATTCCTTCACTCAGACAGCGGTACCACTTGCTATCCGCAGACCGCTGATTCTCATCACCTCCTCGTTTCTGTTGGACATTCCTTCGCACTATAGCAGTGGTACAACTTGCTAACGCAGACCACTGACTACCTCCACTTGCCCTTGTCCATACAGTTCCTCGTGTATTATCACCTCCATATTACCAGTGCTGCTAGTCATAGACTTTCCTGAGCATCTCATCATCTACTATTGCCTGTTCCGTGATCACCCTGCTACCAGAGTACACTATTACCATCTATATTGCTCTGGTAAGCTTACCACCTGGTGATCCCTGGGTAAAGACTCCTAGTGCCCGTGACAGTAAGATCAGGCCATGACAGACCCAGATACGGAACCTACCGCCAAAGAGATGCTGCAGCATCTGGTCAGCCGTGTGGAGCAACAGGATGCCCGCCAACAGCTGTTACTTCAGTGTTATCAGTCATTAACCTCCCAAGGAACATCTGGACAGACTGTGACAGCTACTCCTGAGGCTTCTGTGTTTTCCTCCGTTTCCCCAGTGCCATCCCAGGTGTCTACAGCTTCCACGCTTCACCTGCCTACTCCGTCAAAGTACGATGGAGACCCCAAAACTTGTAGGGGTTTCCTTAACCAATGTTCAGTCCATTTTGAGCTCCAACCTCAAAATTTTTCTACCCATCGTTCCAGAGTGGCCTATCTTATCTCTTTGTTTTCAGGACAAGCCCTGGCTTGGGCCTCCCCTCTGTGGGAGAGAAATGACCCTATATTGCAAGATAGTGCCAAATTCATTTCTACATTTCGAAGTGTGTTCGATGAACCAGGTCGTGTGACCTCCGCTGCTTCCAGCATCCTCCGCCTACGACAAGGACCTCATACAGTAGGCCAGTACGTCATTCAATTTAGGATCTTAGCCTCTGAACTTCAGTGGAACACTGAAGCCCTAGTTGCCGCCTTCTGGCAGGGGCTCTCCGATAAAATTAAAGATGCACTGACTACTCAAGAGCTTCCTTCATCACTTGAAGATTTGATCTCTCTATGCCATCGTGTTGATATGAGATTTCGTGAAAGAGAGGCTGAGAAAACAACTTCTGCTAAAGCACCTCTTCGTTCTAACCCTCAATTTCGTCCAGTTTCACCCTCTGTGATTCCCATGGAGATAGGACGTTCCAAATTATCTTCCGAGGAGAGAAAACGAAGAGTAAAGAATAGACTCTGTATCTATTGTGCTGATTCCACTCATATTCTCAGCTCCTGCCCTAAGAGATCGGGAAATGCCAGGCCCTAACTAGTTCTGGAGAGGTGAAGTTAGGGTCCCTGGAGTCCTCTCCATCTTCCATGAAATCTAAAGTCTGCGCTTTTGATGTTACGATTTCCTCTGCTACCAAAACCTTTGAGTCACAGGCATTAATTGATTCCGGAGCAGCAGGAAATTTTATTTCCGAATCATTAGTAAATCAATGGTTTCTACCAGTGACTACCTTAAAAACACCCATTACTGTGACGGCTATAGATGGATCACGTCTCATCAACGGTCTCATCACTCAGAGTACGTCTCCAGTGACACTTCAGATTGGTGCTCTGCATCATGAAGTAATATCGTTTTTAATCCTTCCTGTTACGACAAGTCCGATTGTCTTAGGCCTTCCATGGCTTCAGTGTCACTCTCCCCAGATTGACTGGCGCACCCCTCAAGTCACGTCTTGGGGGCCTGAATGTCACCATCGTTGCCTTTCCCAAGTTATTCCTCTCAAAGTACAGCAATCTTCCATCTCATCTACCTCACCGGGACTCCCTCCTCAATATGCTTCATTTACTGATGTGTTTGATAAAGCTCAGTCTGAACGTCTTCCTCCTCATCGTTCTTGGGATTGTCCGATCGACCTTCTACCTGGCAAGACTCCCCCCAGGGGCCGGGTCTATCCACTCTCGTTACCTGAGACTCAAGCTACATCTGAGTATATACAGGAGAACCTCCAGCGTGGGTTTATTCGACCTTCCACCTCTCCCGCTGGAGCTGGGTTCTTCTTCGTCAAAAAGAAGGATGGATCATTACGCCCTTGCATAGATTTTCGTGGACTCAACGCCATTACGATCAAGAATCGGTACCCCATTCCGCTGATCACTGAGCTATTCGATCGCATCAAGGGAGCCCGTATTTTCACTAAGTTGGATCTTCGTGGTGCCTACAATTTAATCAGAATCCGTTCCGGTGACGAATGGAAGACAGCGTTTAACACCAGAGACGGGCATTACGAATATCTGGTAATGCCTTTCGGGCTGTGTAATGCCCCCGCTGTTTTTCAAGGCTTCATCAATGAGATCTTTCGGGACTTATTATATGTATGTGTCGTCGTCTACCTGGACGACATATTGATCTTTTCCCAGGACCTGCCTTCTCACCACCAACATGTGGCAGAAGTCCTCTCCAGGCTACGAAAAAATTCATTGTTCTGTAAATTAGAAAAATGTTCATTCGAATTACCCCAGATTCCATTCTTGGGGTATATAGTTTCCGGAGTTGGCCTGAAGATGGATCCAGACAAGGTGAATGCTGTACTACATTGGCCCCAGCCAACTACTCTTCGTGCTATTCAGCGTTTTTTAGGTTTTGCCAATTACTATAGACGCTTCATTCAAGACTTTTCTTCCATTGCATCTCCTATTGTGGCCCTGACTCGAAAAGGGGCTAATCCTAAGCAATGGTCGCCTGAGGCTTCTCAAGCCTTTCAAACACTCAAAGAGTCCTTCTCTTCGGCTCCAATCCTTCGACAGCCTGATGTGACACTCCCCTTCTTTCTAGAAGTAGATGCCTCTAATGTGGGCTTGGGAGCTATTCTCTCCCAACGCTCTGAACAGCAAAAATTCCATCCTTGTGCCTTCTATTCTCGGGGTCTTCTGCCCGCAGAGAAGAATTATACTATCGGGGACAAGGAGTTACTGGCTATCAAAGCTGCATTAGAGGAGTGGAGATACCTATTGGAAGGAGCTCGCCATCCAGTGACGATCTTCACGGATCATAAGAACTTGTCATACCTTCAGTCTGCCCAATGCTTGAACCCTCGCCAAGCAAGATGGTCTCTTTTCTTTTCCCGTTTCGAATTAATAATAACCTTCAAACCAGCTGCCAAGAACAAAAAAGCTGACGCTTTATCTAGAGCTTTTGTGACGTCCTCTGATATAGAAGAGGTTTCCAACCATACCATTCTAGACCCCAAATGTATCTCACTGGCTGCTTCATCCACCAAAACGCTACCATTTGGGAAGACTCTCGTGCCTCCTACTCTAAGGAGGAAAATCCTTTCGTGGTTCCATGCCTCTCGTTTTTCTGGACACACCGGTGAACACAAGACCTTTGAGATGCTCTCTCGAAGTTACTGGTGGCCTTCAATGAGGAGAGACGTCAAAGAGTTCATTGCTTCCTGTGAATTATGTTCCCAATTCAAATCTTCCCGCAGAACTCCAGCAGGGTTGCTGCGACCACTACCCATTCCGTCCAAACCGTGGACCCATATTAGTATGGATTTCGTTACTGACTTACCACCTAGTAAGAATCATAACACTATTTGGGTGGTGGTGGACAGATTTTCGAAGATGGCTCATTTCGTCCCTCTGTCTGGTTTGCCTTCCTCGTCTATCCTGGCCGAACATTTCATTAAAGAGATCTTTCGCATCCATGGATGTCCGTCTGAGATTGTGTCAGATAGAGGAGTACAATTCGTTTCCAGATTCTGGCGAGCCCTTTGTAAAACCTTGGGCATACGATTAGCACTCTCATCTTCTTACCATCCGCAATCTAACGGACAGACTGAGCGTGTCAATCAAGATCTTGAGACTTTTATAAGGATGTTCTCTTCAGCCAATCAAGACAACTGGATAGAGTTGCTTCCTTGGGCCGAATTCGCCCATAACAACATGTACCATGAGTCATCATCCAAAACTCCATTTTTTGTGGTCTACGGTCACCATCCGTCTTTTCCGGAATTTCCTGCCCTCCCACCCACCCAAGTTCCAGCGGTGGAGACGGCCTGTCAGACCTTTAAAAATATCTGGTATCAGGTCAAAACCTGTTTGAAGAAAACATCTATCAAATATAAATCTTTCGCAGATAAGAAGAGGCGGGCTATTCCACCACTAAAAATTGGAGATCGTGTCTGGTTATCTACTAAAAACATTCGTTTGAAGGTTCCATCTATGAAATTCGCCCCTCGTTTTATTGGTCCATATAGGATCATTCAAGTAATCAATCCAGTATGTGTGAAACTTCTTCTTCCTAAGAATCTTCGGATTTCTAATGCCTTCCATGTGTCCTTACTCAAGCCTCTTATTATCAACCGTTTTTCAAAACCTCCCTCAGCTCCGCAGCCAGTTCAAGTTCATCAGGAGGAGGATTTTGAAATTACTGAGGTATTAGACGCAAAAATTTCGCAAGGAGTACTCCGTTTCCTCGTTCATTGGAAGGGCTTTGGTCCTGAGGAGCGCTCTTGGATCAAAGCTGAAGATCTTAATGCTCCTGCCCTTTTGAAGAAGTTTTATTTCAAAAATCCGGACAAGCCCGGTTCCAGGCGTTCTGTGCCCACCTTTAAAAGGGGGGGTACTGTCACTCACCGGACCGTGAGTGCCTCTTCCCGGACATTTAGGAACCGTGGTCGTCCTCCATCCTGAGGGTCTGCGCATGCGCAGCCCTTTCCTATACTTTAGTGTATGTCCCTTTAACTCAATTGGCAGATCAGGCAACACTCCCTATATTAAGCACCTGTGGTCAACACCACGTTGCCTGATCTTGGAGTCTCATTCCCCATGAGCCTCTGAAGGTGTTTCCTCGTGTATTCAGCGCTGCTGATTCCTGTGGTTTCCAAACCACTTCTACCTCTGTGGTTTCCTAACCACTTCTACTACTGTGGTCCCCATACCACTTCTACCATCAACTATATCATCGTGACTGTTTGCTGATTCCTATCCGCTGCCTCCGTGCACTACAGTCTCCTATACCACTTCAACGCTATTATATTCCATAGTGACTGTTTGCTGATTCCTATCCGCTGCCTCCGTGCACTACAGTCTCCTATACCACTCCAACGCTATTATATTCCATAGTGACTGTTTGCTGATTCCTATCCGCTGCTTCCGTGCACTACAGACTCCTATACCACTCCAACGCTATTATATTCCATAGTGACTGTTTGCTGATTCCTATCCGCTGCCTCCGTGCACTACAGTCTCCTATACCACTCCAACGCTATTATATTCCATAGTGACTGTTTGCTGATTCCTATCCGCTGCCTCCGTGCACTACAGCCTTCTCTCCTTATCCACTCACCTGTTCATCATCAAGTCTGTGAGCGGATTCCTAGCTGCTGCCTCCGTGCACTACAGCCTCCAGCTGGCAACTCGCCTGTGTTCATCATCGTGACTGTGAGCAGATTCCTATCCGCTGCCTCCGTGCACTACAGCCTCCAGCTGGCAACTCGCCTGTGTTCATCATCGTGACTGTGAGCAGATTCCTATCCGCTGCCTCCGTGCACTACAGCCTCCAGCCGGCAACTCGCCTGTGTTCATCATCGTGACCGTGAGCTGATTCCTATCCGCTGCCTCCGTGCACTACAGCCTCCAGCTGGCAACTCGCCTGTGTTCATCATCGTGACTGCTAACTGATTTCTATCCGCTGCTCCTGTGCACCTCAGCGTCATCTCATCTCTCCCGTGGGTTCGCAGAGTCCCGCTGCCGCTGCCAGTCCTATCGTCCATCTACTGCTGATCCGCTCTCCACGCCTTCCTGGCTCCCCTGGTCGCTACCCTCCTGTCAGCATTGGATTCGTGTCCCTGTTGGTCTACTTACCTGTGCGCTGCACCTACTAGACTCCTGCTTCTTACATCCAGGGACTTCTCATCCTGTCGGCCTCCTGCCGCCCAGGTATCACTGCACTCCTGTCTGACTGCCTTCTGAACCACGGTATGCATACTTCTCATTGACTGTGCTGGTGTATTGCATATCTTGCTGGACTGTGTTGGTTCTCCTCTGGAGGTTGCAATCCGCTGAGTCTTTTGCCATCATTGACTGTGTTACCTTGTGCTGGATTACTTCAGAGACTTTCTACATTTGCAGACCTGTTCAGTCATTTATATATATTGTGCATATTACTGTGGATCGTGTTTAATGTGCCCGTGTACATCCTGTGTTGCAGTCTCTCCCCGTACACCTCCTCACATATATTTTCAGTGGTACAACTTGCTGAAGGCAGACCACTGATTCATGTTCCAGTATCACCTGTTCCATTCCTCTCACATAGCAGTGGTACAACTTGCTACCGCAGACCACTGACTTCCCGGATACCTTCACTTGGATTCCATTCCTTCACTCAGACAGCGGTACCACTTGCTATCCGCAGACTGCTGATTCTCATCACCTCCTCGTTTCTGTTGGACATTCCTTCGCACTATAGCAGTGGTACAACTTGCTAACGCAGACCACTGACTACCTCCACTTGCCCTTGTCCATACAGTTCCTCGTGTATTATCACCTCCATATTACCAGTGCTGCTAGTCATAGACTTTCCTGAGCATCTCATCATCTACTATTGCCTGTTCCGTGATCACCCTGCTACCAGAGTACACTATTACCATCTATATTGCTCTGGTAAGCTTACCACCTGGTGATCCCTGGGTAAAGACTCCTAGTGCCCGTGACACCAAGGTTGTCAATGATCTGATCACTGCTAAAACTGAACGCCATTACTCTCTCCTAATTCTCCTGGATCTCTCGGCTGCATTTGACACCGTTGACCACTCTCTTCTCCTACAAACACTGCAATACCTAGGTCTTCAAGACACTGTTCTATCCTGGTTCTCAAATTTATCTAACCCCTCCTGATCTCTCGACATCTGTGTTGTCCCGTGTAACTGACTGTCTTTCTGCCATTTCATCTTGGATGTCCTCTCGCCAACTCAAATTTAATCTTTCCAAAACAGAGTTAATAATATTCCCACCCACCAACAAGAGCATACCTGACATTTCTATCTCTGTTGATAACATGACCATGAATCCCACCCCACAAGCTCGCTGACTAGGTGTAATCCTTGACTCACACCTATCCTTTGTTCCCCACATTGACTCTATATCTAAATCCTGCTACATACATCTAAAGAACATTTCCAGAATTCGCACATATCTCACGCAAGACACTGCAAAAAACCTTAATTCATGCACTCATCTCCCGCATTGACTATTGCAATTCCCTCCTTACTGGTCTTCCCAAAAACAGACTCAAACCTCTACAATCTATTTTGCACGCTGCGGCAAGACTGATTTTCCTTGCAAATCGTTCTTCCTCTGTTGAATCACTCTGTATGTCTTTACACTGGCTGCCTGTTTTGTACCGAATCCAATATAAAGTACTTTTACTAACCTACAAGGCCATCAACAAAGCTGCACCAACATACATCTCCTCTCTTGTCTCAAAATATCTTCCAACTCGGCAACTCCATTCTGCACAAGATCTGCGTCTCTCATCCACCCTCATTACATCTTCCCTTTCCCGGTTACAGGACTTTTTTCGGGCTGCACCCACTCTATGGAATTCTCTCCCTCGCACAGTAAGACTCTCCTCTGGTCTACAAACTTTCAAGCGTTCTCTGAAAACCTACCTCTTCAGACAAGCTTATAATATTCATCAGCCACCCTCTTAACCTCGCTACCTTTAGCCTGTTACACAATTTCACACAAGACAACTACCCCCTGACCAACATTGTTGTGTGACGGGTTCATTTAGCTTATACGTCACTTTTACCTTTGCAGTCTGGCTGGGCCAAAATGCAAAATGTAGACTTAACCTCATGTGTCAATCTCCCATTGTCCCATAGATTGTAAGCTTGCGAGCAGGGCCTTCTCACCTCTTTGTCTGTTTTACCCAGTTTGTTTATTAGTTTATTATGTTTGTCCCCAATTGTAAAGCGCTATGGAATATGTTGGCGCTATATAAATAAATGATGATGATGATGATAAGGAATAATCCATATCTTATTCAATGAGTTTTGTGTTCTGTATGAAGTAATGGAATTCCTCTGTGACTTAAGCTAGGTACACACTACAGAATTTTCCACCAACTTTTTATGCCAATCGATTTTAAATGCGATCGATGTTCCGTTCTCTCGGTCCATGGATTGCATACACACTAGCCTTGTTTAGGACGATAAAGGGGAGAGCGGACGTCCCTTTAGTGACTTTTTACAGCCATGTTGTCGTGAGCAATGACTGTAATTTCGTACTCACTGTTGTGGATCGGTCGGAAGTTTATACACACTACACAACGGAAATGAGTTTGGAACGAAAATATTAAATGGTACTACCAACCAAATGAGCCGACAATCGTCCATTTGGGCAGACTTTCGACCATCATGTCACTGCACACACTGACCCGACTTTTGAATGAGCGGTCGTATGTCGGCTGATTTAGCCGATTATTGGCTGAAAACTGTGTAGTGTGTACCCAGCTTAATACCTGTAGAATTCACAGTAGGGGTTGTATTGTACCATAAATATTTAATAATGTTAAGATTACACCAGTGAACACAATTCATGTCTGAACGCAGATGACACTTACATCTGTCTACTATTTGAAAAGGCGGAACGGGGTGGGATGGTGGTAAGGTAAGGACCAACATAGGCAATGTACAGAGCTCATGCACATGCAGCCTATTCAAGCTCCGATCATCTCATAGGTACAAGATTTTTAGCCGTATCACTTGCTCCAGCTAAAGGGCAGGTGTAAGTGCTGATTCATAGTGATGACGTGTATTCCTGCCAGGACATGTGTTTGTTGAGATCCTTTTGCACGTGCATACGTGCGTGCAATTTCTGGCCAATTTTAAAATCGCAAATTGAGTTCACTTTACGTTTGTTGATGAATCAGGCCCTCTTTCTCTTATGGTGGCCCAAAAGTCCTCCTCCGCCTTTGGGGTGTGGGTTTACAGTGATAATAAAAGAAGCTTGTATAGGTATGAGATCATTCCTTCCACTATAGGTCTATGGTAGCATAAAGACTTTAATGGATTTTAGGTTGTGAGCGATACTGGGGCAGCGGGCTAAGCAGGTGATGAAGTGCCTTAACTGGAGATATGTAAAGGAATTAGCCTCCAGAAATGCAAATTCGTGCTCTTAGTCACACAGTGACCTTCAAGAGCCATTGCAAGACATCTAACACCAGTCTGATACCCTTATTAAGCCAGGGGGTAGAGTGAGCTGGGGATTGTCCATGAGGAAATTTGGTGTTACCCAAAATAGGGGTGAGAGCGGATGAATGTGAGAGGAGTTTGAAATGTTGTGTGTAGTAGTCCCAGATCTGTTGTATGAGACTGATAACTGTGTGCGTCAGGATTACAAGGTTCCCGTTTTTGGAGGGATGCTCCATGTGAAGAGGAAAGTGAGGCAAACTCACGCACCAGGGTTTACAATTCTGTCTCCCTCAGAGTATGGCTAGAGACTTACGATGACCATGCTGCCTGGCTAAGGTGTGAAGCCAAATAGTATAACCGTATGTCTGGGAAGTCCTGTCCACCAGTTGTGGTTGGATGTCTTAGGTTTAGTAAGCCTGTTCTTGGGATTCTTTTCCTCCGTACAAATTGCATGAACCATTTATGAAGCAGGCCCAGAATGGCATCTGGAGCCCTTACCGGCAGTGTTTGGAATAAGTATAGAAGTCTTGGCACTAAGTTCCTTTTGACCACCGCAATGATTGTACCATTGGTTATATTGATAGGATCTGATAAGAACCCATTTGCTGAAACCCTAGCCGAAGGGGTGTAATACAAGACTTGAATGCCTTTGAGGCAATTACTTTCAAACCCAAAGTAGTGGAAGGTCTCAAGCATGGCAGGGCCAGCTGATCCATGTCAAATGTCTCCTCTGCATCCGGAGAAGACAACGGATCAGGGATCTTATTGGAATTGATAGTGTGGATAAGGCTAATAACACACCAGGGGTTAAATGTATGAATCTCCGGATTCTTCATCTCTGGCGTGTTCAGCCTCTTCAGCGCTTAAATTTAAAGCGACGCTGCATTGTAAAGGGAAGTTTCCCTTCACAATGCAGCGCGCCTTTAAATTTAAGCGCTGAAGAGGCTGAACACGCCGGAGATGAAGAATCCGGAGATTCATACATTTACCCCCTGGTGTTGTCTCTTGCCTGTCTACCCGGTATGAAGCCAAGTTAATCATTATCGACTAGTTGGAATAGTAATGAGTTCAGACAAGTAGCAAAAATGATGACATAGATTTTGACATCTGTGCTCAACAGCGATATGTGTCTGTAATACACACAATTACACAGTATTGTGTATGCCCTTTTGAACTTTTTACTTGTCTTCGCACAATACTCTTTTGGGAAAAATTAGTTATTATTTACTTTCAAATCCACACTTATCTCTCAAAATTCAGGCTCATGAAGTCTTTCTTTTCTTCTTGAGTGTATTAATATTATGTTTTCGCCTGTTATACTTAAATATTACCAGTGATTCTCACAGGGGCCTACACAGTAAAAGATCTGGTATCAGCTTATCAAAATGCTCAAAAGACCTTTGAAAATCAGGTATTATAGGTAATTATTTATAAAAAGACAGTGTTTGTTTAATTTAAAAAAATTGACCTTGGTTATTACAGTTGTGATTAGTTTTATTATAGTGCATTATGTAACTTTTTAATATCAGTAATAACAATTGTTGTTAAAATTGTGGTCACTGGTCCACTCAGCGATCTGGATATTATAGTGATAAAAATATATCTGGCTAGGAAAAACCTGCAGATTGATAATGCATACCTTTAGGATGGCCTTTTTCAATACATTGACCTTTCCGGGGGGAATCCCACTAGATTGACCTGTAGGGGGGAATCTCCACTAGATTGACCTTTAACTCATTTCTTTCCAGATTGCTCATTTTAGAGAGAAAATTGATTGTGGATACAACATACTTACTTGAAAAACTTCTATTTATCCTGTTTGAGAGTGATATAATCACACATTCCAGGGGCGCACGGAGCATTTTTAAGGGGGAGTATCCCATCCACCGAAAAAAAAAAAAAAGCAAGAGAGCTGCCACGCATGCGCCCACGCATGCACAGCAGCTCCGTTTAGGTAGCACTGTACTATACAGCAGCCGCGGCGCTGTCAAAGAAGCTTCTTTGACAGCGCCGCGGCTGCTGTATAGTACAGTGCCGCTATATAGGGCACTTTTTTAGCGAAAAGACCCAGAAACCCCCCCCTGCATGCGCCACTGCATTCCTTGTTGATTCTAAAACAGACACAAAATATTATCATTGTTTAGTAATTTTCACGGCAATCAGCTATATATTATGTTTTTTATTCTCTTTTTCCCAGTACCATGTATTTTTACTATTGAATTTAATTTTTACCCTATATCATCGATCATTGCACTCAAACTGCAAACTTGCTACCCACAAAAAAATTGCATTATGCGGAATTTATAATTTATGAATTGTGATTACGGATCCTAAAGGAAAAAAACAAAAACCATGTATAGTCTGTCTGTTATGTTTGACATACCCCGTACTCATCACAGAGACCTGAATATTATTTTGTTTTGTTGGTGAGCACGTAAAAGCCTGTATCCTACCAGATGTTAATAAGAGTACACATTGTGAGCGATTTACTTTGTAAAATAATTTTATCACATATAATCACTGTGAACCACCTCAGTCTCTGTGGATCAATATTAAATATGTTCATTGGGCCTAATGTGTTTTTCTGATTTAGCCAAGAGATGAGGACATACAGCTTTTGTGAGGTCTTGCAGTAGGCTTGTGCCTTAAAGACCGCTACCTAACAAGAACCTTCTTGATTGCACATTACATATGTTGATATTGCAAATGTCAACGCCATTTTAAATCTTACTCTTTGTTTTCCGAATTCTTTGAGTAATAGGGTCAATATTTAAGAAAATACAAAACATTATCTTTGATAACGACTTGTCTGGCAGATAAACAATGTAAAGTGTTCTCTTTCCTGGAAAGTTCAGCGCATAATAAAAGTTTATCCTATATGAACAATCAGTTTGTGATGTTACAGAGATGAATTTACCATTAGCCACAGTAGGCTTGTGCCTATGGCAACCAGATGCAACTATTTTTCTGTACTTTATGTTTATCTTCGTATCTTTCAACAGCAAAAATAAATAAATTGAAAAAAAAAAAGAAATTAAATCATATGAGTGTATCAGAGGTGGCGTGGATTGTGTAGGATAGTGAAACTCCAGTATATCCCGTAATGCAAATACCAGAAAATATAAAGGATACTGTGAGAAAAGGGTATAGTTAGTGGATTTGACGAGGCATCAGACGCTTAGGGCCATTAAGGAGAGCAAAACAGAAAACAGGAATAAATTTGCACTTTGGCAAAACCATGTTGCATTGGAGGGGGAGGTAAATTTAAAATGTGGGGACAGATTTCTAGTTGGAATAGGGCATGTCCTAGATCAAATGTAAATTTCAGTGTAAAAATAAAGCTATCAAGTATTTGTGTGCTACATGAAAAATCAGACAGTATTTTCCTTATGTGCAAAATAATAAACTAATTTGCACCCCTTGTATTGTAACATGGTTTGAACAGGAGCAAACTTACTCCTTTTTTTTTACTTTGCTCTCCTTAATGACTCAGGCCCTTAGCCAAGAAGCTGGTACATCCCTTCTGGGGGTGAACTGCAGGGGTCCCTGGCATACAACCACCATTGTTCTGCTAGTTAGGACAATGGGGTGTGTTAGGCATAATCGTCTGGGAGATAGTGGGTGATGTCCTGGACTACCGAGTGAGTCTGGGAATCGCTCTGAACGAGCCCTGAACCCAGTAGGACCAAGCCTGATGATGTGAATCATGTGATCACACCACCCACTGCAGCAGCATGACATCATTGTACATCTTCATGCTGCGATGGGGACGACATTATGACATGTGGCATCATTACATCTGTAATTCTGGAGTTAGGTAAATATTAGTTTTTTTGGTATCAGCCTTCAATGTGCCTTTTCCCAATGGTTCAATGTGAGCTCATGGTATTAGGAGAAGTAATGACTCCCCCTATAAGGTAACATTCCATAGTGGGTTTTTAAGATGTTGCACAAAAATAAATCAAATTGAACTTAATATTAATTTAGTTAAAAAATGGATTACTGTGGTTAGGGTTATTCTCACTATTAATTTTAATTCACTGATGTTGGCTGAAGGAGATAACAGGGGTGAGATACAAGAGGGGTACATTGTCTAAGATGAGGAGCCAGTACAATGATTATGTTACAGTCTTGCTGGAGCTGGGAAGAATTCTACAAAATGTTCATTATGCCGTGGATAATATATCCATTACATGGGAAATGGGCAGACTTACATGGGAAATGGACAGAGTTACATGGAAACGGGCATAGGTACATGGGAAATGGGTGAAGTTACATGGGAATGGGCAGAGTTACATGGTAAATGGGCAGTTACATGTGAAGTGGGCAGGGTTACATGGAAAATACGCAGAGTTACATGTAAATGGGCAGAGTTACATGGAAATGGACATAGGTACATGGGAAATGGGTGAAGTTACTTGGAAATGGGCAGAGTTACTTGGGCAGAGTTACATGGAAAATGGACAGAGTTACAAGAGAAATGGGTGAAGTTACAAGGGAAATGGACAGAGGTATATGGAAAATGGACAGAGTTACGTAGAAAATGGACAGAGTTATATGAGAAATGGACAGAGTTACAAGGGAAATGGGTGCAGTTACATGGGAAATGGACAAAGTTACATGGGAAATGGACAGAGTTACATGGAAAATGGGTGAAGTCACATGGGAATGGACAGAATTACTTGGGCAGAGTTACATGGAAAATGGACAAAGTTACATGGGAAGTGGGTGAAGTTACATGGGAATGGGCAGAGTTACTTGGGATTAGGTGAAGTTACATGGGAAATGGGCAGAGTTATATGGGAATGGGCATTATTACATGGAAAATGGGTGATGTTACATTGGAAATGGGCAGAGTTACATGGGAAATGGGAGAGTTACATGGGGAATGGGAAATGGACAGAGTTACATGGGGAATGGGCAGAGTTACATGGGAAAAGGGAGAGTTACATGGGGAATGGGAAATGGGCAGAGTTACATGGGAAATGGGAGAGTTACATCGTTACATGGGAAATGGACAGAGTTACATGGGGAATGGGAGAGTTACATCGTTACATGGGAAATGCACAGAGTTACATGGGGAATGGGCAAAATTACTTGGGAAATGGGAGAGTTACATGGGGAATGGGAGAGTTACATGGTTACATGGGGAATGGGCAGAGTTACTTGGGGAATGGGCAAAATTACTTGGGAAATGGGAGAGTTACATGGTTACATGGGGAATGGGCAGAGTTACTTGGGGATGGGTGAAGTTACATGGGAAATGGGAATAGTTATATGGGAAGTGGGTGCAGATCAGCCATAGGTGTGAAGTTCCAAAGCATAAGCATCTTTTTCTTAGTTACACAGTATGTTTTTCAGCTACTGTGTACTGATGTTGAAATGAATGAAGGATGAAGAAAAATGTAGTCAATGAACCTCAATCTATTAATATAATTTTTCCCTGTGATTTATCTCTGCTTCATCTTTTCATGCTGCAACTTTCTAAAGTTGACTTCAGTTTTAACTATTTTTAACAGTTATATAATTTGGGTTGCATAAAATGTTGATATTAAGCAAATGTTATATTTTTGAAATTCTGTGTTTTTCAGAACAGGAAGCATAATTACATTACAAGGGGTGAAAGAAAATGTGCAACAGAAAAATGAGGACACATCTGAAATCATGTGAGTCTGAGCACCACAGCATGTGCTGAGCTCATCCAATCAGGACTCAGCACATGCTCTTCTTATGTGATTGAGGCTGTCACTAAAGACAGTACAGCAGGAAGGATACAGAGGAGGAAAGGACCATTCAGCATGAGAACTGGGTGGAGATTTAACCTGCCCTGTCTGAAAGTGTATTGTGAAGGGGTCATCTGATTGGTCAGGAGCCACAGCCAATGCGCATGCAATACACCCCTCCCATTCTAGCTGAATGGTGCTCTAGTAACTGAGCTTAGACAAGAGTGGAGGTCTGATGGAAGTGCTGCATGGCAATCATAATTAAATAAGGGATAGGTTGTAAGTACAGGTTAATAATGGATACATTATCTTTTCTGCTTTTCAATTTATTTTCCTCCATTTCTATGGTACATGTGAAGCATATGACCAATCTGAAACATAGCACTACATTTTCATTAAGTAAGGTCAGTTTTTAAAATGTTTTCTTTGGTCTGATTGCAAAATAACTGCCATTACAGCGAATAGAATTACTAATAGCAATTTCTATAGCAACAATTCACTTTATGTTTTTAATAAATTTCTTTTCTAGCATTTATTTAAAAAGGCAAACATTCTATTCTGGAATATTGGCTGGCGAGCACAGAAATCTGCTACTAAATATTAAACAGACACTTATTTCCAAATTTACTTCTGCAAAGAAATTCACATGAATACAGATTATTTTCTAAAGATTCATTGTGGAGCTGAAGGATATTTTCCCCAATGTCATTGCATATATATTAGTTATCTGAAGTACAAACTGGCCTGTCATAAATATGGATTTGCTCCTACCTCATTCACAAACATAAGGAGATTTGCCAAACATCCATTAAGACCATCTCAGTGTCCTGTGTAGAATACATATATATTTATACACATAGGCACGTACTTTGTTTATCACATGCACATACTGTATATGGAAACACAGATATTGAAGATGATTTGTTAACATGATGTAAAATGCAGTGACCTATAATAGCAGTATGCTTTGATCTGTCCGATACAAGTTAGCAGATTATCTGAATAACTTGTTGTGGGTTACAGTACTTAGTGAATTCACAGTCATTGAGTAAATCATCCCATATTTAATAATGCCTATATGCTGATAAGCAATATACAGCTGCTATTGTCTCTTATTAAACAAAAACAGTTTATAGGTGAGCAGTGTCCATTGAAATTTTGACAAATTCTAAATTCTAAACACAATCTTGAGTACAATAGTAACAAACAATAATTTAATGTTTTTTGTCTTTACTTCATTGACTGAATGGAAAAAGAGATGTCATAAGTATTTGCTTAACTGCTGTGGTTTAGTGAGAGAGTTAGGATATAATTGTCTAACTTATTGGCATGATTTATTAAAGTTAGGGCTCAAGGGTCGATCTTAACCATAAAGGGTTGATCTTATTTATAAAGGTGGGTAAATTGATTGGTTCTGAAATTAATTTGCAAATCTGTCCAAAATTTGCCAAATAATTTATGTCCACTGGAGAATCATGCCAGTCACAATGAATGGAATGTGAAGAAACCAAGGAATAACAAATGTAAAAGAGCTAACAGTCACAGACAGTACTAAAGGTTATACTTCATCATTAAAATTTCAACAAATACAGGTGTTTATCTTACACAGGGCCTACTTTACCCCTATTAGATTGGCAAAATTTCGCCCGGATGCTACCCCTAACTGTCCGAAATGCAATTCGATCAATGCTAACTTTTGGCACCTTCTATGGGAGTGTTCATGTATACAAATCTTCTGGCGAAGGATCAGGAGATGTATTCAGGTTACTGGAATTGAAGTGTCTCTTAGTTCACCGGCCACTTGTCTCTTTGGGCTCCGATTGAAGGGGAAAGTTAATAAACTGACAAAAATGTACATTTCACAGTTATTGATGTTGGCTAAGGTCTGTATAGCGAGGCTGTGGTTGGCCCCGACGAGTCCCACGGTTAAAAATTGGAAGGCACTGGTCAATACCACCATAAGGCACAAGAGATTTGTTTATACTAGCAGACAGGCTCTGAAGGAATTTAAGAATATATGGTACAGATGGTTAGAGTCTCCATTCTATCCTATGTCATCTAGTACAGATGCTCTATCTACTTAAATGTATGGCTACCGCAGTTCTTATAATAAGTATCTGAGTCCATGTAATAAACCCTGCATGTGTAACATACTTATGTATAAGCATTTACGATGTATGATCCTGAATGAATATAGCACATTTATTATTATTATGCTTTAATGTAATCTTGTAAATTCCGTCATTTAATTCTGATATGTATGCGATTGTTTTTCTTTTCTTTTTGTTGTTTAGTATGTTTATATCTTAAAAAATTTCAATAAAAATACTGGATTTAAAAAAAAAAAGAGCTAACAGTCCTTCTGGCAATCGTCCTTCCTGGATTGTTCATCTGTGGATGTTATTTATGACTTATGACGTGAGCTGAAGCTAGCAGTGGCCCCTGACTCTTCTTCACTTCAGTAAACACTGAATTGGTAATTTTTTGGGTTGCACCTTGTTGTATAAAGGGGCAAATGACCACTTTCACTATTTTGCATTAGCTCAGAGCGTGCAGTCCTCAGGTTCTATGTTTGGATGTGCTTTGCACTTATTCGGAGAGGTGTATTTCTAGGTGTGCTCTGAGATATGTAATCAAAAACTTATCTGGACCATAACGTGATATCTGCATTTGTGCAGTACGACTCTTAAGATTTTTTTCACCTTACCATAAACCAAACCAAACCAAGTATACTGAGCGAAACATTGCACTGCACTGATGAAAGTGGATTTGTGGACAGTCTATAGTGTGCTTTGTTAATGTAAATTAGTATTTGCTACGTAGCAATATAAACCATTCAACAGCTTAGCCTGATCTGCCTAGTTTTTATTTAACATACTAGTTAACGTTATATTGGAGTCAAAAAGATTTATGTAGCTCCCCTCACCTCCATTATACAAATCTTTAGTACGCAAATCATTATGTACTGTAATAAATCCAAAGCCTATTATTTCTGTTCTTATTGTTATCTGCATAGGTGTTCACATACCCTAAGCAGCACATTGTTTGCTATTGCTATCTCAACAGGTGTATTATTATGTACATATCTAAGAATATAAATAAATTGTCAATCCATTGTGATGTCTGTGACTGCCACAAAACATGTTCCTGTAAATATCACTAGCCGGTCTGTCTACCCTTTCTTATTAAAGCCCCTTTACCTTGTGAAGCCGCAGGGGCTCATGTACAGTTAGGCTCAAACTTTTTTTTTCCAGCATATAATGCCCTTTTTTACTTCTCCTGATGCCCATAAAGCACTAGTTATGTTTGGGCCATATGAGTCGCGTCTTGCGTTTACTTCCGCATGCGGCTCCTTACAATCGGAGAGGCGGAAAGGGGGAGGGAGGGGCGTGTAAGATCGCGTTGGAGCAAATGCGACTTATGTAGACTGAGCCTCTGATGCGTCTGCCAGGAGACGGGAAACTTGCGGGTGCTCGATCCCTAGTGTAAGTTACACACTGTTAGTGATGACCATCAGCTTAGATCATCCAACTCAACATATCGGTTTTTAGGATGCAATTTCCATCTGCATTTTAGATGGAAACTGCATCGAACTCTACATGAGGCCCACAATACCCAATTTGTTTGTATTTGCTGACAGTTACAGTGGTGTCAGTCAGACAGGTGCTTTTAAAGCATTTTTTAGCTAAAATGCCCCTGTGCTGACTCACAGACGTGATGGGGATATGTGTATTCTGTAATATAGTAGTGACTACTTGAAGATGCTGCATCCCCCCTTGACTGTAATATGTAAGCTTGGAAATAATTAATCTCTAGAAATGTTAGCATTTTTCCAGCACCTGCCTGAACCCTCCTTTCTTTCAAACTCTCAGGGACTTAGTGCTACACACAATTGTGAAATGACTGACAGAATATCCTGAGGTGAGTGCTGATCAGTTCAAGTCATGAGTGGCCGGTTTATACCTGTGAATCATCAAAACTCGACAATTTGCTGGTAGAATTTGAAAAACTAAAATTTTGCTTTGATTAACAAATTGTTAGCTATAATTTGACTGGCTCACAGCAAATAGACTGTCTGCAGCTTCATGCACTGCTACTTATCTGTGTGTTTACTAAAGTCTTAGCAGACTCTTGTGTAGCACTTGGCCATTCAGATTTGACTAATGATTTAGGGATAATTTACTAATCTCTCTAACTTTTCTCCTGCTTGTCAGACCCCAGTCCACCTCCATGACCTTATTAATAAGAAAAACATACTTCTATGAAAGTGCAGAGTACACTCAGGGAGCAAACAACTGTATTAAGGAGATGAACATTCCCTTGCAGCTATTACCATGTAAGCACAGGCAAAATACTTGCCCAAGGAAACCGAACTTTAACATCACAGTATACTAGTCCCCATAATTAAGTTCTACAAACACACCATTAAACTGTTTATTAATGTATATAATAAAAATGAATCTGTATGTCTAATCAACCACTTTGTTTGATTACACTGCTGTTGACATCTGTCAAGGGAGCAAATATTTGCACATTCTCTAAAAAAACAACAACAAGCAAATGGCAGTATAAGTGGCGGCCACGTTTAAGCGCACGCACAGAAAATGCAATATTTTCACGGAGAAATCTGCGAACACTATACACTGCTGTTAACTAAGGAGCCTCACTGTGCATGACTGGCTGCTGTAACTAAAACATTGTAGTTAGTACAACATAAAACAGCTACTGAATGCAGACACCCAGCATTTTTAAGCATATGTTGAATCCCAGTGATACCAGTAACAAACTTTAAGACATTTATTTTTATGCTGTTTTTAATATGCAATTCTAGATCTGCCAGCTGAAACCTTGAGAACAGCAGACTAATTAATGCCCGCAGGTTCATACATCCACCAAACTCATTGATTGAGTGTATGTACGTATGAGCTATCCAGGACACATTATAACATTTGACTATAGGTATGAAGATAGCTGGGAAAAAGAAAGACTCAGCTATATTGCTATGTTTTACACACTTTGGGGTCATGAAGAGTTGGGTACCAACTGCAGGATTCTGGGTATGATATGCTCTTTATCTATGAACATGCGCACAAAGCATTAACTATATTTGGGGCCGTATGATGACTGAGGGACTCATGTTGAATTGGACACAATATCCGTGTAAATGCCGACGAAAATTGCATCCAAAAACAAGTCACATTTTACACATGTTTGATGAATCGAACACGTTTCAGCTGACTGTCCACACTAACAGGGTGCAACTTACATCAGACATCGAGCACCCGCAAGTTTCCCGTCTCCTGACAGGTACATATGTCTGGGTCTCAGGGGTATATTTACTAAACTGCGGGTTTGAAAAAGTGGAGATGTAGCCTATAGCAACCAATCAGATTCTAGTTATCATTTATCTATTACATTCTACAAAATGACAGCCAGAATCTGATTGGTTTTTATAGGCAACAACTCCACTTTTTCAAACTATCAGTTTAATAAATATACCCTTCAGTCTCCATAAGTGGCATCTGCTCAAACATGCCCTTTATACGACCTTCCTTACCCTGCTTCAAGGCCTATAAACGGCTATAATTGCAAGATATGACTCTCTAACGTAATTAGTGCTTTGTGGGAATGCGCAAAAGTACAAATGTGTACTATACTCAGAAAACGTTATTGTCCTCCAACGCTACAAGAGCTCCTGAGTTACACTTTGCATTTATAACCACTTACGGGTGAAGGAGGGGGCATGTAACTGCTGAGCTGTCTTATCGCATGGGCGCACTGGGTAGTTGCCCAGGGGCTGCACGGGCATAGGGGTCCAATAGGTTTGCCAACTTTTCAGTATATTATTCCTGAACCTTCAAAACCTCTTTATTAAAAAGGTGGACTAATCACCTCAGTATCAGTTGTTATCTGTACATGCGATCTTGCTGTTGCGAATACATATCTTGACCAACGTACATGTACTAATTGTACATAAACAAGACAAAATGAACACACATCATTTTTTTTAAGCAATTTTTTAAAAACATTTCTCTGCAAAGAAATTTCACAAATGTTTGTGTTGAACACTTGATTAATAATAAATAATTCAGAGTAATTTTGTACTGTGCCATCTCCGTCTGTATGATTTACCAACTGAGTACCATTTTTATGATTAATTTCTTGTTTTTCAACTTCAAGGCTCATGTTATATTGTCCAAATGTTTGTGTGCATTAATCTCTGCTGTATACATGTATATATATGTATGTATGTATATATGCGCTACATGTTTTTTAATGTTTATTGTTTAAATACTGATTTTGTTGGAGGTACCAATAAATATAAGATTAATTTTATCGATAATTTATATTTTTATTCCTGTGAGTGGTTGTGTAGGTAGGGCCCCACTGCACTGCTTTGCCCGGGGCCTATAATGCTGTTACAACGACCCTGTGTAACTGTAGCCAAAATGCATTATGGTTGTGTTGGAGTAAATGCGACTTATGTAGACTGAGGCGCATATGCACCTGTCACTGGCGTGTGCTCGATCACTGGTGCTAGTTACGAGCTGACAGGGATGACAATCAACTGAGATGAGTTCAGCTCATCATACCTGTGTAACATGTGTAGTTTTTGTGGATGCAATTTATGTCTGCATTTTAGATGGAATTTTCATCCAACTCTACATGAGTCCCTTTGTCCTTTTCTACATTTACCCCTAGTGTTGAATTTTCTTACCACCTAAGACCTATTGCCGAGTTAGAAGCAAAGCAAAAAATAGGAGTACACTGGTTCTGGGACAAACCATGTTACAATGTAATACCTTTTTGCATGCAAGGAAAATACTGTCTGCTTTTCATGTAGCACACAAATACTTTAATGCAACATGGTTATGCCAAGGTGAAAATCTGCTCCATTTGGTTGTTTTGCTCCTAACCCATCATCAAGGCCCCAATGTTTTACTTCATTCCCAAACTCTCCTTCCACCCTTTAAAGCGATATTACATATGCCTATTATTTCATTACAGTTATGTATAAATACATAAAATAAACCTATTTGCTCACCGCAGCAGCAGGTCTGCAATAAATCGAGTATAGTTTTACAACACATTCTCTTAATGTTTTGAAGGTAGTGTGGAAATGACTGTGGTAAAACACCTTTTTTTGTGTGTGTTCACGTCAAGATATAATTGGTTCCATGACATTCTGGTGACTGCATACAAGAGAATTGCAATCAAATGATATGTTTGATCACATACACAGATAGCCAATTGCAGTATGCATAACATACATGGACATAGTTATAGAGACACAAAGATAGCAATACATAGAGATAGATATTTATTTAACATTTCCCCATGGATTTATTTGACGTGAGTTTGACACATCTGCTGTAAATGGTGTGTGGACAAAAAAATGAATCTCACATTATTATATATATTATTACTATTATTAACATTTATTTCTATAACCCCGCAGTGCTTTCCAATTGAATAGCCATTTGTGCAATGGCCAAAGAACCTTAGAAACCCATATAATATGTTACATATCTCGCCTACATTTGTTCCTGAAATTTAAAGGGGTTGTTCACCTACATATCACTTTCTTTTTTTTTGCCTACATGTGTGAAACTTTTACTGAATACATTATTTTCCTCTTTTCTGCTGCTTTCTGTGTTTTTAAGCCATGTATTATGGGTAGTGTTACATAAGTCTGTTTCACCACATCGATGCAGCGCAGTTTTGCTGTACTTTATGCACTGTATACAGCTGTTACCAGAGAACAGCTTTGTGTCCTATTCCAAGGTAAGAAAAATAAACAAGATTGCCAAATATAAATATATGGCTTAAAGCAGTGATAAACAACAGGCGGCCCTAGGGCCACATGTGGCCCTTCAAGCCTTCATCCATGGCTCTCAGCACCTTCCTGCTTTATAATCAGGTTTGTTTGTTACAGCTTGTAACCATTCATTAAACTGCCTGCTGGTATGTTATAACAGATAGGTGTCTCTTTCCTTGATTAAATGTATTGTTTTAGCTTATTACTGAGATTAAAGGTAATGGGTGGACCTTTGGAAGGTTAGAGGACAGCCCAGGTGGCCACTGAAGTGTATCAGGATGTCCATTACTGACTTAAAAAACACATATAAAATCTAAAAGTAGAAAATATAGTATATATATATATATATATATATATATATATATATATATACTATAAACAGTAGAGGCATTGGATGGTGGCAAAAGTCCTTAGAAATACTTTTTAGGAATCTAAACATTTGACATGAATATATGTAGATTATTGAAGTATAAACATGGGGTACACATTGCTAAATATATGAAAGAATCAATCCTATATTTAGTTAATCGATCCCATTTAATATAAGTACAGCAGTCTGTTTAAAATTTGTACCATTTTGGACTGGTACATCTTCTCCCAGTTGATAAAACAAGTCGGTTCCATTAATCTGTCTGCTTCACGGCACATTACACAATTTCCCTTATATCAATGTTTCAATCATTTAAACAATTGCATCTTCTACTTAAAGATAAACGAATATTATTCATTCAAAAACAATATAAATTAGATTTATTACTCAAGAAAAAAAAACATTTAAGATTATTAATAACACTACATAATGTGGAATTGACTCTTGGTAAAAAAAAAAAAAAAAAAAGTCATGTGAATATATAATAACATCCACAACATTAGTGTCCTTATCAATAAAATGTCTATCCTCTAATAACTATTAAAATGTATAAATGAATACAGTATAGTGAAATAATTCCATTCAATTTGTCAATTGGTCGTTAAAACGAGACGCTTACAATGTGTCATAATATTGATGGAAATTAGGTTTCTAAATAGTAATTTAATTCTTTTTTTTTCCTTTTCATTTTCTGCTACATGGCGTTTGAAAGCACATGGATTTATTATGAGTAAATGCTATTTTAAGTGCAGTTTTGTGCACAACGCTGTATACTAATATCAGTATTAGTGGGGATAATGAGTTGGGTATAGTAGAGCCCCCCCGTGGCTCATCTGTATCAGTGAGGGGTCTTCAGATCGGACCCCCATGCACAAAGTTGGAGGGATGTAAGTGTGTCCCAGCAGTGTGGAGATTTTGGTGTAAGATCAATATTCTCCCAAGCTTCATTAGCAGCTCTTAATGAGACCCCTTTAGTCCGTGACGTGCAACCGCTCTATCTCATTAAGGAAATCGCTCTTCAATGCTGATTATTTTATTTGCAACCATAATTATAATTCTTTCGGCTAAATCACGGTTTAATGGAGCCCACATGGAGGGCAGCAGCACTAATTAGAGCAGGCGATGCACTGGCGGGCGCTGGCGAGCAGGCGGCCGGAGGAGGAGGCACCTGATGCAGGGTGAAGCGCACAAAGCCACCGCTCTCCAGGCGGCAGCATCAGCAGGACGTGGAGCCAAGAGCCGGAGCTGAGAGGAGGAGGAGGAGGAGGGGAGATCAAACACAACAACTTATTACTTCTAATTCCCAAACTGTCACCAAATCACTTGCACGAAACAAGAATGTAATTTGTTAAGCTGGCATTTCTGCAGATAGAAGATCGATTTTCTCTTTAGATTTCTCTAATTGACTGAATATAGACGCCCCTGAATTGGCTTCACCTGGGCCACCACAAGAATAAAAACTCAGTCCAAAACTAGCACAGTGTAACAATAACCTAAACAATCTCTTACAAACTGCTTCACAACTCAGCAATGCAAAAATATAACGTATAATAATAACAAATTACACTTTGCACAAATAGTATTTATGTTTAAAAAGAAAACATTTATTCCAGAACACTGTACAGTGGCGACTGGGCCCGTACACGTATATTGACTGCAGAGGGGAGGGAAATGCAATTATGTTCTTTTTCTCTAATAACAATTTGCATTCTACAGAATAATGTTAACTCCAATTTAACCCTTGAATTTCCAGTAGCAAAAGCTATTTTGCAGGTCTACCTCCGTATAGGCAGCTTGCACCCCTCAAGTGTGTGAGGCAGACTGGTCTCGTGTATAGTGCAACGATCTGCAAGGCTCCCTGGCAGTAAAATGAAACTCTGTCAGAGTTTGTGGATGAGGCAGGGTTGGTCTCTTTGTTCTGCGATGTGCTGCACCGCCCCTTGGCATTGAATGGGTTAATAGTTGGTGCCCGCGCTGTGCCCTGCCATGCTCTGCTGGGCAAGATGCCCTGTGTATGGCTTGGTGTTTGAGTCTGACTTACAGTATATTGCAGGGCTCCTGGCTATGAATAGGTTAAGAGGACTAGTGCAACGCTTAATTTGTCTGGCTGCTCTCTATATACTGTGCACTACCATATAGTGTGCCCTTAGCAGTGACAGGGTTAAGAGGACTGGTGTAAGGACAGCTCTCTCTGTATAGTCTGCTCTGCGATGCTTTGAGGGTCCCCTGGAAGTGAACAGGTTAAGAGCATTGGGCCAGGGCTGGTGTTTGAGGCTGGCTGCCTCTCCAGTGGGAAGGGGAAGGCTGATCTCTGAAATTGCTTACAGAATTACATTTGTTTTTCTTCTGATTTTATTAAAAGTCACTCCTCATCTCCAGAACGCGTGAAAATATCTACTTTCCACTCAGATACACCACATTAACTTGTTGGAGGAGAATTTGTTTGTTTGTCTATTTTATTTATTTGCTGGATAAGATTGATGCAGTCTTATTAGTGCTATCTGTGGGTCTGGAGAGTGATAAGGTTGAGATGTTCCCTCTTTATTCCAATTACCAGACTTGTCACCAAACTGAATAACTGATATATGATTATGTATCTTGTGTAAATAGAAATCAGAAAAGCAACGAACTTAAGAGAATGTTCAAAGGAAGTCTGCCTGTGTCTGCCTGTATTCTACGTATGTAATTGCTGAGATGAAGCTGCCTGGTGAGGGATCAGACAGGAGAGAATTGCTGTACATACGGCGATACATTAGTTTCTGCAAAATGATGACAGCTTGTTCTTCAGGGTTTTACCTATATGCATTGTTTTCTAATAAGCACTAGGAAAAACCCGAGCATTTATGGTAATTAATAGTCTTTATCTGCCCTGTTTTAGTAATGGTTCTTACTGACGTACAAGACAATACCTATCTTGCACATGTATATCAGATGTAAGAGATATACATTTTATATCTATCAATAGCAGCTAGGTGTACATGTTCAATTAATAAATACATGTATGTGAGTGTGATATCATGGATGCATTGTTAAGCTTGAATGTATATGTATGCATCTATCTATATACTGTGTGTGTGTGTGTGTGTGTGTATATATATATATATATATATATATATATATATATATATATATATATATATATATACATATATAAACACATTTATATTTACATATCTGAAAAGCAATATCTTTATGTATATCTCCAATAAATAAATTAGAAATAAAATAAAATTGACACCTAGGTAGGTGTGTGTGTGTGTGTGTGTGTGTGTGTGTGTGTGTGTGTGTGTAGATGTATTTGTCCGAATATGGCCAGAATGGAACTAATACATTTTCCATTTCAAAGCCATGTGTGCGCCAAATCCCCTCAATATATGTGTACTATCCATGTTTATGTGCGTATACCTGCATACAAACCACGTAATGCATATATGTGTAAATATGCAATATATATGCTCACGTATCTGCATATATATATATATATATATATATATATATATATATATATATATATATATATATATATGCACGTATATCGTATATGGGATAGAGCTAGATGGTACTAAATACGTGTGTGTGTGTGTGTGTGTGTGTGTGTGTATGTGTGTGAAAACTAAATGTTTAGACCATAGACGGAAAATAGTCCTATCCTGGTGCTCAGACAGGGTTGAAGGATCAAACATCTATTCTATTTGCCAAAGAAAAAGACAGCCTGTCATAATTGTAATGGGAATGATCTGGAATAAGACAGCCTTTCAGTTATATGGAAGAGGACTGCTGGTGACGGGTCCAATACCCTGTCCATGGGCCAGTATATGAGGGTTACCCTTGGGTGGAATAGGCAGTCTTCTTCTTTACTACTATAAGGACTGTATAGACCCATTCTGACATGCATTGAAACTATATAACTCTTGTCACTGCACACACATCCAATACCCCTATTGATGCACACGTAAGATGGGCTTATGACAGAACTTAGAACGACTGGAAGAAACTATTGACTTCTTATTGGATCTTGCACAAGAGTGAAATCACAGAAGCTTTATCCTCCAGCTTCTCTGATTTTCGTAAGCAAATAAGCATACACACAAGCGCATGAGTGTCATTTACAACGAATTAAAATTGATTATTGTCATCAAGCTAGAAATAGGAAAATCTTACATCTTTAATTATGAAAGGGGGTTGGAGGGGCTGCTTAAAATGAACAATTTAACACAGGAGACATGCCATGTGAATAATCAGTTCCTAGATTTCAGGATGTGTGTGTGTTTATTTTTTCCTATGTATTTGTTTGTTTTGTTCTCTCTAAGCACAAGAAATGAAAAAAATAATGAGATTTCAAATACCAACTTTAAGTCAAATATAAAACTCTCTCTTACTCACTATCCCACTCTCACTGTCTGTTTGTGTCTCTGTTTCAGCGCTTATTATTTATTTAAGTGTTACAGCTATAGAGGTGAGAAACAAGGGTATATATATATATATATATATATATATATATATATATATGCATTTGCAGGATGTCATATATCAGCTGATCGTGTTGCCGCATTCACTAATCCAAAATAATCAGGTGTGTCCCCATGGCCAGCAGCCACTAAGGGGTTAAGACGTGGAGTTGTGTCTGTCATATTTTGTGCAGTCACTTTCAGGAGATACTTTCTGTAGCGCCTCAGCCATGTTCAGGGTCAGAGCATGAGGTGGGAATGGATTTATATCTATTTTAAAACATTATATGTACTTAGTTAAAATTGAACAAAAATAGAAAGGAAAAGGGGAGAGTAAAAAATCCGATTTCCTTGAGCCAGGTCCCTGGCAGATAGTCTTGTACAAAATTCAATCTCTATTTTTTATGAGAGGTAAACTGTCTAAATAAATTGTATTAGGGGCCGACCAATATATTTTCTGGTAGTTCCCATTGTTCCAGTTCTACATGTGTGTTACAATCTAAAACCTATTTATGGAGCAAAAATCACTGCATCCGTCATAGAAAATCCTTTTAGATTGCTTTAAAGTGATTTTTGAAGACACTTTTTCCATTTTTTACCATTCGTGGTCAGCCTCTTTTAGCCTTCTCAATCACTCTGTGTGTGTATGTATATATATATATATATATAGATAGATAGATAGATAGATAGATCTATCTATCTATCTATTTACACATGCACAAATCATTAAGAAGATTTATCATACTCTCTACATCAATCTCTAATAAAGCAAAGTGGATGTTGTGGCTAATAGACATTATTTAACAGATATAATATATTTTCTGCATGTTAGGCAATGTTAACCCATTATAGCCCACATATGAGCCTGCCGCGCTAGTCTGCATTGGCATTCCATAGGTTAATGTCAGCCAGCTCTCATCTGTCCTCTCTGGCTATTATAAACTGTCTCCCCTCTTCACCGGTCTCCCATTTCTTCTCGCTTATTGTTACCGATGCTTGTGGGAGAGGGAGGGGGGACCTGCCCCGAGCCTCAAAAGAAATGATTTAGTTTGTTTATACTAGCACAAAAATCAAGAGCAATAGAAAAGTCATAAAATGAAGCGCTCTATCAATCACTGGACGGCGACTAACACAGATTTATCATTCCTTAATAACACCTTATTGTTATTACTCTGATGTGTCCGCACATGTAACTATTACACAATTATTTATCGCTGGACCCAGCGTATTCAGTCTGCGCCACTGCATACCTGTGTCTACATGCACACATATTATATACTATTATTACTATTATTATTATTATTATTATTATTATTATTATTATATTTGTTATTTTTTTTATATTATTTTAATTTGTATTTTGTTTTCAGAGATAATTTCTGCTATGACGCTTGTTAGCAATATATAAATGACTATACTTTTGTGCACAAAAAATTATTCTTTATGTAGCAAAACCGTAATTAAAAAAAAAAAAAAGACGAAATAGAAAAAAATACCGTGATATCAAAGGGGGTTAAACTCTCCTCACATTGGTTCTCCAACCGCTTTGCTGTTTTGTAGGGAGTAAACAGGAGAAAAGTGGTACTGAATTAGTAGTGAGCTGTCTATGGTCCTGAAAGCTGACTGAAAGTGGCTCAAGATTCTGGACTGGCTTCTATCTATCTATCTATCTATCTATCTATCTATCTATCTATCTATCTATCTATCTATCTATCCACTTTCCCTGACCTCTTTCTGAGCTCCTCCAGCAGCAGATTCGGGGGTAATGCATGTTGTATGTCAGTACACCTTTCCACAAAATATCCCAGTCGTTGTCTCCACTCTTTGGTCCCCCCTGCCCTGTATCCCCTGGCCCTGAGTTCATGTCTAGGTGTCTGGGAGTGATCCACAGTTCATCTCCCGCAGAAGACAGAGCGTGAGGCAGAGTACGTGGAGAAGCACAGAGGGCTGTATAGGGGGAGAGAAGAGCCCATATTTCGCTCTGCCGCCTCCTTTGTCTGTCTGTTCATCTCTTGTCCAGAGAAACAACGCAAAGAGCCCCCCGCATCTGCCGCGGTCATTCCAATGTTTCTGCCACAGTCATTTGATTAAGTAACAAATTCACTCAAAAAAAGGAAGATAAAAAACTCCGTGTATTGTGTAATATCCCCTCCATCTCCGCCCTGCACCCCCTCTTCTCTCTGCTTTATACTTTTGTGCTAAATGAATAATCTTAATTGTATCACTCTGAGATTAAAAATCAATGTTAATCAAGTGAAGAGTTGTAAATATCTGTTTGCATTGTGCATTGTGCTTAGTGTTCCTTTTTTTTTTTATCTCCTTGTTGTGCAAATAAAAGGGAGAGACAAGAAAAAAAATCAGCTCAGATCACTTGAAAAGGGCATTCTGCTCTGCTTCAAACACAATTGAAACGGATTGTTTGCGAGCACATCAGAAATGGTAGAGAATTTTGCACTTAATTTCCTCACTTATCATTTACAATAAGAACCTCTTGGTTTGACAGCCAAGTCTAAACAGTTGTAAATTAGTACAAATTTATACTGATTTTACTCTAATAATCGTAATAAAAGCTTATAGATTTGGCACTAATTACATAAATGCCTAATGATCTTGAAAATTACTCTGGTTAGAAATATATTGCTAATCTAAACTTTGTTGTTGGCTGGGATTGAAGAATCAGAACATTAGAGATGGTTCGCTTCCCCTGTTCACAGCACTTGAGATTGTTCCTACACTTTTTACATATTCAAATGAAAATAAAGAGTATTTAACTGTATTTACTGCATGAAATTGTGATTGTATACGTAAGATGTTCTTAAATTCCTTGATGCAGGATCTAAAAAATGTGTTCAGTGATTTACCTTCAAGAATAGATAGATGGGGAACAAGGTATATTTTGCTAGGATGCAATCTGACCAAACCTAATCATTCCAAAATCTCTCAAAGAACATTCCCCCGCTATAATTTAATGTGGTTAGCGTTAGTGTAGCTGATCGAAAGGGATGGATCTGTTTATCCAAAGCTAGCTTATATTTAATAATCAATGATAATGAACAAATAATGAGGCAAAACAAATATATTTACCCAGATAATAGTTTATGCAGAGCTATAGCTAAACTGCCGACCCTAAAGGCCCTTAACTCTTTGAAATCGGGTGGGAAAATATAACAGGTTTTGCAGAAAAGACTAAAATCGAATGTAATAGATATAGTGGTTATAGATCAGAAATAGTAACTTTTTCATCTTTCATGATAAATTATGCCACGCTCTGCCAATTGACAAGTTGGCAACCCCATGGCAGGATGGAGTACACGAGAGAAAGAAAGGTCCTCTGTTAACGCGTGGAAACTTTCAACATAAAAATAACGTGCACTATACTTTATAGTTTTTTTTAAAAAAAAAACAACAACATTTAAACCGGCTTCATCTATTGAATGTGAACGTCTGTATCAATACTGACTGACTATCGGAGGTTAGTTGGTAGAAGCGGCGGTTAAATGATGCGCTAAATTTTATCTATCAACGTTTATTTAACCCTACAGGAGCCTAATTGTTAACAATGACAAGCGAGAGCACTTAAGCCGTATATTGCAAAACAGATTTACTTAAACTTCAATCAGAGTAAATAACTATAATTACAATAGTTGTTTTTTTTAATAAAGAACAATGATTAAAGGTGGTCAAACGGAAAAATAGATTATATTTAGATATTAATTTTCATTGCTAATAATAATAATAATAATAATAATAATAATAATAATAATAATAATAATAAAATGAAGAAATCATTGCATCATTTTTTATGGTTTTTTTTTTATAAAACAGCTCTGTGTTTGGAGTTAGTGGTTTCGTATGATTTACTTTGTGCATGATGTATAATCGTGATTTTGCACAGGGGATAGCAGTTATGTATGACAAAATTCGTAGTCCATTAAATGTTGGCATGAATACCAACTCCAAATCACTGACACATCTAGCACAGTAAAGTAGAAATATAGCCTGTGATAAGGCACGGCTATACCTTAGCTGATGGGACCAGGGATAAGAATCCATTGAGACACACAGTGCCCCTGCCCCCTGTACTCGCACTCAGCCTGTAGCAGCAGCAGGGGGACTTACTCTGGCAGCTGAGCCGGTGACATTTGCAGCTCGCTCTGTGATTGGCCAGCAGTGGCAGCCGCTCAGCAGCTCACCCAAGCACTAAGCACCTCCCCGCCTCTCTAAAGGACATTATAATGCAGGGGACCCCCTTTTTAAGCACAAACCGAATTTTCTTTCATTTAGCTTATCTATATCTATCTATCTATTTTTATTTTTAAATCGTTAACCAGCCGGCAGGATTTGGGGGGGACAGGCTTTCGCCCTGGAGCGGTGCGCGATGCTGTCTCACGCCGACCTCCTGGACGCCCGACTCGGTGAGTCTGTGCCACCCTCTCCCCTCCCAGGAAAGCGTCAATTTGTGCCTGATTTCCGCCTTAATGCACTCTAAATGGGCTAATTCCTTCTAAAGTAATTGTGTAGTATTAAACTTTAATTTGATTTAACTGCAGTCTTATAATACTTGTAATCTGGACATCCAAGGAAGAGAGTTGTAATTATATTTAGCCAGAAATAATTATTTATTTGCTTCTTTGAGATTATTTGTTTGCTTATCTGTGGATTTGTCCTCTTTGATTTTTTTTTTGTATGTAAGTGACTTGTAGAATTAAGCGCAGCTCTGGTGCTGCAGGTGTAGTCTGTCCAATGCTGCCTTACAGCGGAATAGTAAACTTAGTTTATGGAGTTTGCAGTGCACTTATGTATCTGTATCATTCAATGTCAGCAGAAACCATAGTCATGTACGGAGAGTACTCAATGCACTGTGCCAGGCTAAGTTAGCCCTCAGTCAGTGGCTGGCACTGAGTGACCTCTATGGAGGCTGATCTGCTTATAGACCATCTGGAACTGCAATACTCTTCCTAAAGTTTAATGTGTATAATGGTGCTAGTTTGTGTATGAATAGTATATAGCTGGGTGATATTAGGGTGCCATGGGGTGGTGTGTGCCAGTGTGTGCCAGCCTATGCTGACTTGTATAGTATAGTGCTGAGCAGGTAGCTGGTGGTGCCCAGGTGTAGTGATGAGGCCCCGGCTGACATCTCCATTCCTCCTGCACAGGGATGAAGGACGCGGCGGAGCTGCTAGGGCACCGTGAGGCGGTAAAATGCCGCCTCGGAGTGGGAGGCTCGGACTCGGTGCACCCGGGAGATCTGGCCAGCAACGCAGACCAGGTCGAGGGCACCACGCTGCTTCCCGGGGAGGACATCACCAGCGTTGGATCCAACCAGTCCTCGATGGCCGTTAGCTCCAAAGATCCGGACAAGCAGCAACAGCAGCAAAACCCCAACCAGTCCGGCCAGCAGCAGGGCCAGAGCCAGGGGCAGCAGAAACAGAAGAGGCACCGAACCCGCTTCACCCCGGCTCAGCTCAACGAGCTGGAGAGGAGCTTCGCCAAGACCCACTACCCAGATATCTTCATGAGGGAAGAGCTGGCGCTGAGGATCGGTCTCACAGAGTCCAGAGTGCAGGTAATGACCATGTCCTACTGCTGCACGTGTGATTATAAACTTCTGGCGGAGAGTAAATGTTTGGTATTTAGTTGTATAACAATGATATCAGAAACTTATATATATATATATATATATATATATATATATATATATATAACAATGCGACCAGCACTTATATCGCAGAACTTATATGTATATAACAATGCCACCAGCACTTATATCGCAGAACCTATATATGTGTGTGTATATATATATGTATATATATATATATATATATACATATATATATACACACACATATATAGGTTCTGCGATATAAGTACTATATATATATATTTAGACGTGTGTGTATATATATATATATACATATATATATATATATATATATATACACACACACGTCTAAATATATACACGCATATACATCTAGCTGAAGAGGGTAAACATAGGTTAGGTAAACGGAAAGCGGAGAAAAGCCTCAAGTTTAGCAAATTTAACATAGTTGGAAACATTTTTCAATTAAATTCACTGATCGTACTAAGGGTGCTGACCATGGTGCTGAATCCCCGTCAGCAGGACAATTGCTGGATCTATCTAATACTACAGCAGGAATATACTGTTGCAGCAATACACATATGTTGTTTTTTTTGTTATTTCGTTTTCATGTATATTTAGCAGATATATTAGGTATTTACTATAATTCACATGGCTTATTAAGTAAGAAATTAATTTCTCCTATAGTCTGAGCAGGTTAGCCAGTTATCGACAACGCACACAATTGGTATTTAATGATTATAAGCTGTTACAGCTTGCGAAATAAATAAACATTTTAATTTGGAAACAAAATATGCTACTACCTTAACGGGTGGAAAAAATACAGTCATAAATAAATGGCGAACAGCTTTAAACATTAAATGTGTTGTATTTATTTGACTATAATTATCAATAGATATACATTCAGATATGTCTTAACAGCAATTTATTCTATAATATAATTAAAAAATATCAGTCTACCTACCTTGTATTTTTTATGTTCAGGTGAATGCTAAAACGGTATTTGTTCTTTGCTAAAGGGACACATTTATTATTAGAAAAAAATCTCCCTGTTTTTTGTAAAATGCAAAATACTGAATGTAATGAAATAATAACTAGAACGAAATAGTGCAGGAATTTATTGTGTTCTAAAGTCCTGTAATCAGAACAAGAATTAAAATGGCATTTCAGCCCGATTAGCACTGTCTCGTTTAAAATATGCAAAATATATGCTCCTCACAATTTAATGTTTTCATTTGCATGAACACAGAATTTACATGTAACGATGATTACTCTGTGTTCCTTTATGGGCATGTTATAGAGTTTATTCCACTGAACAGATGGCATCGCATTTCCTTGCAGTGACTAAGACATTGTTTGAACAGCCCAATTTCTTGTAACTCTTATAAATGGAGGAGAGGCAAAAAAAAAAAGTTGTTAAGAGTTCTAAGAAAATGATACAGTGTTATTAGGGCTAGATTATATACCATGGGCACATTAAAAATAATAATACAGAGATTTATCCTCCAGGCAGCCCGACTCAGAGGCTGCCAGTGTCTGCTTTGCTAGCTATAAAAGCCATTCAGTTTATGGCCCGCCATTATTAGAAACCAATTCCAGTATTATTTATAACCCGCGATGCCTTATTAGGCAGCAATGCGAGAATCATGCAAATGATGCGATCAGATGCAATATAATAAGCATAATCATTAGTCTCTCGCAAGGATTAATTAACTTTCAATATTTTATTTACATAAAAAACATATCAGTAGGAAAATAAAATAAAACTTCTGCACAATCAGATTTCCCCCATTTCACAATATTTTTACGCTGGATGATTTCGGTGCTAGTAAATGCATATATGCATGGGAGGTCTATAAATGTACATGATATGTATGTATATATATATATATATATATATATATATGTGTGTGTGTGTGTGTGTGTGTGTGTGTGTGTGATAAATATGTCTGTGTGTGTATGTAGTGTATATATTTCTGAGTAGTATATACACTTTTGAGTTTTTTTCGTTACACTTTTTTATTTTATTTTTATTAAACACCCTCTCCTACCCCCCCCCCCTCCAAAAAAAAGCCACTGATATAGATTTTTCCTGTACATGAAGCCTCAGCCATGTCCTATGAAATGGTCCTGTCAGCTGCCACATCTTAATAGGGGACAAGCCGAGGATTTTTCTGGCTTTATAATGGAATGGAGAAATTGCATGTTCTCCCTCTCCCGGCACTATTAACGTATAATGAATTCGGCCCCGAGTTCACGGATGGCTGATCGAAATGAACCTCAGATCCCAGCTTTAATACAACTCTCCAGATTTCCTACCAAATCTTCACATTAATCATCTCCAAGAGTAAGATTGCAATGAGGTCTTCATAAAGGTTGTCTCTAGCAAAAAAAAAAAAATGCAATCCCCTTTCCTTCTCAAGCCTGTCTCCTTTCTCCCTTGTGCTATCACCAGTCCATTTACAGTGCAGGAATTAAACGGGTAATATATTTTCAAATACCTTTACAGTATGTCTATATTATAGCTATATGAGCACCCCCTCCTTCAATCTGTTGTATGCAGGTTCCTCTCCTAGCACTTAGTTCCTTTAATTTAAGGAATCTGCGCTGCAAAACATAGCCAAAGATGTAGCCCCCCCTCCACCCAAA